>NC_133422.1:64470000-64700000 GCF_049350105.2 Macaca mulatta
TGCATGTGTCTTTATAGCAGCATGATTTATAATCCTTTGGGTATATACCCAGTAATGGGATGGCTGGGTCATATGGCACATCTAGTTCTAGATCCTTGAAGAATCGCCATACTGTCTTCCATAATGGTTGAACTAGTTTACAATCCCACCAACAGTGTAAAAGTGTTCCTATTTCTCCACATCCTCTCCAGCATTTGTTGTTTCCTGACTTTTTAATGATTGTCATTCTAACTGGTGTGAGATGGTATCTCATTGTGGTTTTGATTTGCATTTCTCTGATGGCCAGTGATGATGAGCATTTTTTCATGTGTCTGTTGGCTGTATGAATGTCTTCTTTTGAGAAATGTCTGTTCATATCCTTTGCCCACTTTTTGATGGGGTTGTTTGATTTTTTCTTGTAAATTTGTTTGAGTTCTTTGTAGGTTCTGGATATTAGCCCTTTGTCAGATGAGTAGATTGCAAAAATTTTCTCCCATTCTGTAGGTTGCCCGTTCACTCTGATGGTAGTTTCTTTTGCTGTGCAGAAGCTCTTTAGTTTAATGAGATCCTATTTGTCAATTTCAGCTTTTGTTGCTGTTGCTTTTGGTGTTTTAGACATGCAGTCTTTGCCCATGCCTATGTCCTGAATGGTACTACCTAGCCAAACTAAGTTTCATAAGTGAAGGAGAAATAAAATCCTTTACAGATAAGCAAATGCTTAGAGATTTTGTCACCACCAGGTCTGCCTTACAAGAGACCCTGAAGGAAGCACTAAACATGGAAAGGAACAACTGGGACCAGCCATTGCAAAAACATGCCAAAATATAAAGACCATCGAGTCTACGAAGAAACTGCATCAACTAACAAGCAAAATAACCAGTTAATATAATGGCAGGATCAAGTTCACACATAACAGTATTAACCTTAAATGTAAATGGACTAAATGCTCCAATTAAAAGACACAGACTGGCAAATTGGATAAAGAGTCAAGAACCATCAGTCTGCTGAGACACAGACTGGCAAACTGGATAAAGAGTCAAGACCCATCAGTCTGCTGTATTCAGGAGACCCATCTCACATGCAGAGACATACATAGGCTCAAAATAAAGGGATGGGGGAAGATCTACCAAGCAAATGGAGAACAAAAAAAAGCAGGGGTTGCAATACTAGTCTCTGATAAAACAGACTTTAAACCATCAAAGATCAAAAGAGACAAAGAAGGCCATTACATAATGGTAAAGGTATCAATTCAACAGGAAGAGCTAACTATCCTAAATATATATGCACCCAAAACAGGAGCACCCACATTCATAAAGCAAGTCCTTAAAGACTTACAAAGAGACTTAGACTCCCATACAATAATAATGGGAGACTTCAACACTCCACTGTCAACATTAGACAGATCAACGAGATAGAAATTTAACAAGGATATCCAGGAATTGTTTTGTTTTGTTTTTAAGACAACAAACATCAGAGTATATAAGAACCAAAAATCTAAATCCCTTCACTTCATATATGCAAAAGAAATTTCTATTTTCTTAGTGCACATCTTGGAACTGGTACAGGACTGCTTCTTTTTTCCTATGTCAATTTATGGTGAAAACTAAAAAAATAAGTATTTGATCCAGGAAATATTTACTCTCGGAAGATGAGACATCTGTGAACTCACAAAAATAGCTAGAGAGACTAGAACTTGCCCTCCGACACTCGCTTCAAGAGCCTAACCTTGCTGTGCACACAAATCCTAAGCTGTTATGATATAAACTGTACATAAACCCTACCATTTTACCACAGTGCAAAGGCTGCTTTGAAATAACCCAGGCCAAGCACTGGAATCATAAATATCTTCCTGTGACTTTTCTCTATAGAGGATACAACAAGGCTTTGTATAGGTAGTGTGGTTTCATACTGGAATAGGTACAATAAAGTCAACTTGCTTATTACAAAACTTATTTTGTTGTCTTACAGGAATTCAACACTGAACACATTTCACCAATAATAGTTACAAATAAATTGCAAATTCAATGAATGTACTTCTCAGAGAAGAAAATCAAATAGAATGAAAACTTACCCACTTTGTCATTCTGCTGTACATTTTAGTGTTACAAAAACATGTTTCAATTATTTATATTATGCAAAAAATTAGCAGAAATAAAAGTTTGGCTAGTTTTTGGTATTGTTTACTCTGTGAGCAATTTCAACTTAAATATGGAACTGCATTATATAGTTTAAATTGCAAGTGTCATTTTATTTCATGTATATTGTTTCTATATATATGGCAAAATTTCAAGTACATTTTATAAACAATAAAATGATACTGTCTTTCTATAACTTAAACTAACACTTGCTCTTTGGAAAATGATGATAAAATTTAATACTATCATGAATATTTCTGTGAAGATAATGAACAAAATATCCTGAAATCATGTAGAGTATCAAGGGAAAACATAATTAATTGGAGTTACAATGGAATACTTGATTTCTGTTTTAAATTCTCATTTCTAATATTACTGTTTCTAGATCCTGTGGGCTCAGAGATGTAGATTTTTGAAAAAAAAAATAAGATCTTAAAAAGTCAATATTTGAGGTTTGCTTTGTTAAATGTAGTAAACTATAATATAATAGTTTACTATATTACATACAGGAAAATGTCTCTTTGCAAGAAAAATAAAATCATTAATAAATTGTTTTATAACCTAATTAGGTAATCTGGAGATAATAATATACTTCTATTATGTAAGACAACAAACTAAAGAACAAGTTTTAAAAATCCTGTTCTATGCTATCCAAATGAATTAAACATTTCCAATGTTCTGGTTTATGTATATACATATTTTAGGATAGAAAGGTACAGAGCATCAGACTTTTCTACAGGCAATGTGTTCTTTCGTTCACAACTCTGTCAGCTAGGCAGTCACTTTGCAGATATGCCCTATCTCCTTATAACTTTGTCAGTTTTCTTTGTGATAAAACAATAACTGATGCGTTATAGGGTAACCCAGTAGCTGCAGAATCAAACATGACCAGGAAATGTATAGGATAATCTCACACAAGTTTCAGAATTTACCAATATGAAAAATCAGAATAATTTAGCCATTTATAGCTAGAACTTTTGACAATATATTTGTTAGAGCATTCCAGCTGCCAGATGTAATGAACTTTTAATTAGAATAAATATTTTCCCTTCAGTTGTCTGTTTGAAAGCATTATATTCTTTTCACATACTCTTCTAAAGTTCTATTGGTTTTATTAACAAGTTCATTTTGGTTAAAAAATATATATATATGAATAAATACATTTGTTAAAATATTATTCATTGTTAATAACCGTTAAATTTGTTACTATAATACACCATAATTTACTTGTTGATGGTTTCATAAATTGAACCACATGATCAAAATAGTCATATGTTTAGCAACATTAAAGCATTGTTGAGTGTTTTAATCCTGTGTGCTTACACAGACACTCCTCAAATAGCAGCTTTCCAAGAATATTTATATGATTTTATATAAAAATGCTTGTAATAATACATAAATTATGATGCTGAAGGTATTTCAAATAATCTCCTGAAAGTATTGCTTCATAAAATAGGATGCATCATTCAAGTATCTAGATTTTGCAGTGTTTTTGCACCCTCACAAACAATAAAATAGAATCAATTTTCATGTCTTTCAAAAACATTGTTTTCTTTCTGTGAAAATTATCTAATGTGTCAAGAAAAATACCCTCTTGTTTAGAATCCTTGTCATGATTCTCTGCACTATATTGCATGCATAGATGCTGCCTTGACATTGTAAGTAACTTTTATAATATTATCATAAGTAAATAAAACAAGATACATGAATTTATTTTTGCTGGATGACCTACTTTTATTATATAAATGACACACACTCTAATTTTATAGTAAAAGTCAGAAAACATTTACAGTATAAAAACTTGCATTACAGACAGCCTTCTAAAATATCATTTAGGAAATATAAATTATAGGAACACCCTGTACAGTTCTTGTCTAGAAATAAGATCTACATCATAAGCTATTCCTTAAGTAAGAGTAATACTGCATTAACAAAAAAAGCATAATTTAAAGGCAAGAAAACAGGAGCTATACCAAGCACAGCAACCACATCTATACCTTTCATCTGCTCATGGAGTCCACTGCAAAATGGAAGGCAATATTGAATAAATACTTAAATAAAAATAAGTTTAAACATATTGTAGACCAAAGAAAAAGTACTAACTCTTCTAAAACTATATCCTTGGGCTATCACAGCTATGAAAACATTCTCACATTCACGATAAAGTGACAAAATTTCATGTACTTCATCTTATTTCATAATATCAAAACATTTCGTTTTCCTATTGAATCTTGTGCTAAAAAATAAACTCATAGAATTTGAATCTATAAAACCAGATTGATTCCTATTAGAAGTGACAGTCCTTAGAGAATAAATGACAGTTTCATATCTTGTCTTTCAAGTTTTGTGCCTGTTAAAATGAAAGCAATGAATAATAAAATATTATCTCATAAGCTGCAGAAAAATGATTTTTATTTCCATGTCTTATAAATATATCTAATACAAATAAAATAATTTTAGGTATTTGCATTAAGGCAGTCTAAGACATTCCACAGGGGAATGATGATCACACTCAGTGCTAAATGAATCCTGAGACTATTCAAGGTGC
Source organism: Macaca mulatta (assembly GCF_049350105.2). NCBI lineage: Eukaryota > Metazoa > Chordata > Mammalia > Primates > Cercopithecidae > Macaca > Macaca mulatta. Next base: position 64,474,663 of record NC_133422.1, read on the forward strand.
CGGTGAAAGGAAAGAGTTCAGTCATTACAGAACTTTCCAGAAACACAATAAATAGTGAGCCCATGACTAGGGCTGTCAAACTGTACAAGCAAAAACAGCAACTGCCTCATATCTAGAGAGCTTTGTTTAACCCTTCCCCACCTTTCGGACTTTATTTATGTTCAAAGATACACAGAAAGAAAAATGGACAATTATGCTGAAAACTGGGCAGTATGAGACAGTTTGTTCACCAAAGCTTGTAGCACTTCATTAGTGACTATTTGGGTAGACATGATTGCCAATAGCCTTAGTTTCCACAAGTGGGACTAACTCTACCATAGTCAATATCAGCCTACAACCCTAAAGAATGTACCATCCAGGAGTAGATAGTTCCTCCTGGCAAAGAATTGAATCTTGAAATTTTAAAAGACTGTAGTATTTCCCATGCATCCTACTGACATAACTACTGTTCTGGTCAAATTATTTGAGAATATTATTTATATTTTAAAATGAAAGAACAGTAGATACAACAGAGCATTCAAAATCATCTTCCATGGCTGTCATTTCAAAATGAAAATACAAATTAATGACATGCGAAAACTTACATCAGATACATCTGAATGATTCCTCCTCAAGCATTTGAGGAAACCAGAAAAAAATGCATATGAAATAAGTAGTAGGTTCATTAATTTTATTCTGAATACAGAAATACTTAATTGCTTTAACATGAATAATAATTGGTTAAGCTGACAGTATAAGTTCAGAAGAATAATGACATAATCAAAATAACTAGAGCTCACAAAATTAACTCAAATGATAGTTCTTATTAGCAACAAGTAAAATGGGTTTTGTGATGCTATAATTTTTGATTAACTTTTATTTATTTAACATGGATTTACTGTTCCATATTTTGAAAGCTCCGAATTTCTGAAAGTAAAATAAGTTAACCTTCTGCCCTATATGAACATCGCCTTCATCCTTAACGATTTAATTGCATCCAATTTGTGCTTAGGACTTTTCATTCCTTCCTTCATTCCTTCCTTCCTTCATTCATTCATTCATCAAATATTTAGTCAGTGCTTATTTTGTCCAAGGTGCTGTAATAGGTCTCGAATAACATCATTTTTACTCACCACTAATCTATTTTACTCGAGTCCAACCTTCTCCCTGTTCCCCTAAAACATCTTAATTCTTTCTCGTTTAGGCTATATTTAAGAGTAGACATTAGTTTGTTATTGTTTGTAAGTCATTATTCAACAAATTTAGATGAGTATGCCAAAAATTCTACAATATAACGCTTTTTAATCTATAGTCACTTTCCCGAATACCCTGAAGCGCATTATTCTACATTTTATATGTTAGCTCTTCTGATCTCTTTCTTCTCATTGGAATAGATCATGCTATTTTCTTAAGCCAAGCACACTTATGCTGTCTTTCTCTCTCTCTCTCTCTCTGTCTTACTGTCCTTAATGCCTTTTTCCTCTGGGGCTTCTATTAAAATATGACCCGAATCTTCAGAGTATAGATTCAGGTCCTATTACTTTCATGAGGATTTACTTCATCACTCAGGTTACGGTCAACATTTAGTTTTATCAGTCATATCAGATTTTAAACAGTAACCAGATATGTAGTCACTTAAAGGCCTCATATATACGCTAAAATATAAACTTGCAGAAAATCAGAAAAAAAAATCTGCTATTTATTGTTGGTACCACTAACAGAGGTATTGTTCCCATGATTTGCTCAAGAACTATTTAAGTGATTGATCATTTACTATCATTTGTGAAAATATTAATTTATTTTACATAATTTATTCATTACCAAAGTTTGAAAAAACATAATACATAAGCAGAAATAGGTTCAATATCACATCTCAAATTCAATGCGTAAGTTAGTAATAATTATAAATATTTATATCTATTAGAAACCTCTTAGTTAAACAACCAACCAAATATCTAAAATATCATGATTTATTCCAGACCCAGTTGATAGCATGTTTATTTTCAGTCACATTCAATAGCAAAAATCCATTACAGAAATAACTTGGGCTCATAGACATCATTGTGAGATGATTTGACTCTTAACTAAGAAACTTTAACCTGAATATTCCACTGACAATTCAAACTCATATATTTAAATCTGAATTTATTTTTACCATTACTCTTCTTCCTGTAATTGACTTTGTCTTCTATTTTTATTGATGATTTAGGGTACTTAATTACCTGCACTTCATTTTTAAGCTTCGACTCAGCTACTTCAAACTTTTATTGAGAATATGATATATGAATACATATTTTCAAAATTTGTTTTCTTTCCTGAGATCCCTGACTCATTGATAATTCCACTTAGCAAAGTTCTTTATCTCTTTGGTCATTCTCACATCCAGTCATCAAATACTGTTGATTACTGTAATATTGTCTATGACCCTTCCATTTCACTAATCCCAAATACTGTTGATTACTATGAAACTGTCTATGACCCTTTCATTTCACTACTTGCTTTCCATTCCAAAAGCCAATTCCCTAGTTGAAAATCTCATTAACACTTTCCCAAATTTTTGAGAAAGATCAATCACTTAAATTCTTATCTTTGATACCAGCAATCATGTACAGAATTCAAACTACTCCCACAGTGTCCATATATATATATGTTGATCATTCACTCTCCTGCTGTCTTGTTTTAATTCCATGTACTACAACTGAAAGTAATTCCTATTGTAACTTAAAGCACCTTGTTTAGGCTCATTTGTCACTGTGTCTCCAGATTAACCTTCTACATTGTCAAGGCTGTTCTATACACTATCCTTCGCATGAACAATTTTTGTACTTTGTCTTTAATGTGGCTTTTTTCTTCTTTTGAACTGACTGACTCCTAGTTGAGTGTACTTGTTTTACCCTGTGTTTCTAAATAGCGCTTGAAGGTAATCCTTATTTTATCTATAAACAAATCGCCACAGGACTAGGCCTTATCTTCTACACATTCTGTGTAGATTTATTACTGTATTGTTACTGTACTATTACTGTACTGTACTGAATATAAATTCACGATTTATTACTGTATTGTTTATACTTAGTAGTCACCAATTGAAAAACGTACATATATACTACTTTTTTTGTGTGTGTTTTTATAGGTAGCTGTCTCTTTTTAAAGTACTAACTGTGTTTACTTGAATTTTAAAGTTGAAATTGAAATAGTATATTTTATAAAATTCTGTTATTTGTAATCATATTTTGCAAGAAGATAATTAGAAAAGGATGTGTTCAAACATGCAGATTTATCATGAGAAACTATTATGTTTCCTTTAGTTCTTTTACAAAATTATTTCGGACTGGGCAACACAGATATAGGAATTGGTAGGCCATCTTTGCAAACTCACTGAGGAGTCAAATGAGGACTCAAAATTAAAAGAATGTAAGTTGCACACTCATGCTTTTTGAGGACAATATGACTCTTATGAAAGAAAACTTACTTGATCTGTAGCACTGGATTAATTGGAGACATTTTTGACTTTAGAGTTGCATGAAGTAATAACTTCCAGCATGTTAAATATGTATTGAGCTACTAACATAACATTTGATAAATATTTTTGAGGCATCAGTACAATTAATCTTCTCTTAGAATAAAAAATATTAATAGATATTGGTATTTCCCTTGCTCCTTCCTTTTCCTGGACTCCTCTCTCTTTCTAAATATGTCTAGCATGCTCCTATGTCCCTATTCTCTATTATAGACCTTTCCTGTCCCAGACAAGCTCCCAAGTTATCATTTACACTAAGTTTCTGGATCATCCTTTCTTGCAGAACTCATGTATCTGCAACTCATGAAGACTAAGATGATCACTATCATTAAGAAAAAAAATCTTAAAAACATTTAACGACTAGTAGTCAGATAGTTTTACTAATTAATAGTTTGTAGAAATAACTGCATTTCAATACTTGAAATTATTACTTGAAATTGATGAACTGTATTAGCTAAATGGGGTCTTAAATCATAACCTGGATTCAAACAATCTTTTTATGAGTAAAATGCTTGTAAAACAGAAAAAAATATTGCAATATGCACCTATGCATATTATCCTGCATCTATGTTAGTTTCTCTTAAAAGAAATTGCTCTGAATTAAGAGATAAGAGTAAGCATCCACAGTCTTAGACTGACTAGCTAACAAGAAAAATGTACTAATTTAATGGTCATACTTAAGCATAGCTTCCTTGAGAAAGATAAATCTGCAAGGCTCCTCGCACTCCATCCAGAATAGGTAATGGCCTCACATCTGTAAAAAGCATCTGGCACTATAGGAAAGGTGGAGAATTCTTCCCTTACTTCTCCCACATTTTATTTTAGAAATGTTAACTCGGATGGTAGGATGGTCCCAGAAATACCTTGAACAACAATTGAAGAGACAACATTCAGTTGACTAATTGGAAAAACTGAATTTTCTGATTTCAATAATTATATAGACCTAGTGTTAAACTTTTGTTTTGTTTTAGCCCTATTTCAATTATCTTTAACTAAAACCTTTTAATTTGACTCACACTAATTATAAGGTATCAGCCAGCATTTTGCTTCTTCATTTCACTAAAATGGAGAAAAAATTTTAATCACTTTATATTTGCAGATTTCCAGCTTTCTTCAGATTTACTCTGATCAAAGCCCAACATACCTCTTTTGATCATCATCAGTGAAATAAGTTCCTGTGAAAACATCAAGGTAGATGCATCACGCAAGTCAATAAGGGATTAAAATAATTCTCCCAAGTAAAGAAAATCCCACTGGGCATATACTTTGTAGAGTTTCTAAAGTTTGGGTATGAAATGAGTTGTTCAAACATCTTTACTGAAAAAAAAGTCAGGAATAAATGAAAATATATTTATTAATCTTGATACTAAAGGCATTAATAGAATTAGGATGTGTCAAACCCTATGCTAGACACTTTGGAGTGTGCAAAGATAATTTATTGGTTCCTAACTTAAAGTAATTTATAATATAATTGAGCAGATGGCTATTATTTTCTAGTACTTACAGCTAAGCTGCAGTAGATTAGGCTGTGCTGAGAAAATTCCTGCTATATCTTCATCTGACAACCTAGTTTTCAGTTGGTTGACTTTTTCAAAACAAGAATTGTTAAACTACTGATACGGTTTGACTGTGTCCCTACCCAAATTTCATCTTGAATTGTAGTTACCCTAATCCCCACATGTCACGGGAGGGACCTGGTGGGAAGTAATTAAATAATGGGGGCGTTCACCCTCATGCTATTCTCCTGATAGTGAGTGAGTTCTCAAGAGATATGATGGTTTTATAAGGAGCTTTTTTCCCTTTTGCTCGGCACTTCTCCTTCCTGCCACCATATGAAGAAGGATGTTGTTGCTTCTCCTTCCACCGTGATTGTAAATTTCCAGAGGCCTCCCGAGCCATGCTGAACTGTGAGTCGATTAAGCCTCTTTCCTTTATAAATTACCCAGTCTTGGGTATGTCTTTATTAGCAGCATGAGAATGAAGTAATACAACTACTTATACTTCTGTTCTTTACACATGGTCCTCCCGGACTTGCATAGCAGTAGAAAGTCACTGTAAGCAGCTACTTTCATCAATTTGATGTGTAGATACATGCTGGAAGATAAGTGTTTAAAGTGGTATTCACCAGTGAATGTGGTAATATGGTAAGTTTCTTATGATGAGAACTTGCTGTATTCTTAGGATGCCAGATATAATGTAACTCTGGAAGAGTCCCACCTTGTTTTTCATAGATATAACTGGATAAGGTATGTTGTTTTTGTTTTGTTTAGCATCTCTATTTCATTTATAAAATGAAGACACTGCATCTTCTTCAAAGTGTGTGAGATTAAATAGAATATGGAGACTTTGCTTAGCATAAGGCTTAACAATAATCACTCAACCATTATTACTAACCCCTCTTTCCCTTTCCCTTTCCCTTCAATGCTCTCTTCTAATAGATTTATAAAACCTATTCCAAATGAAATAAAGGGAAATTACTTTCCATCTCAGGAAAAGATGATCCATCCTTATCCTAGAGGCAAAATTTAACTTTGGAAATGATTTTGATTTTGTAATCCATAAAGTCTTTCACTTCTAACTTGTAATGTTATTAATTTATCAGGCTGTCTTAGTCCATTGTGTTGCTAGAATTGAATACCTGAGACTGCATAATTATAAAGAAAAGAGGTTTATTTGGCTCATAGTTCTGCAGGCTGTACAAGAAGCATGGCACCAACATCTGCTTATGGTGAGGACTTCAGGCTGTTTCTATTCATTGAGGAAGATGAAGGGGAGCCAGTGTGTGCAGAGATTACACAGTAAGGAAGGAACAAAGAGAGAGAGCATGGAGGTGTCAGGCTGTTTTTAACAGCCAGCTCTCCCAGGAAAGCATAGAGTGAAAACTAACTTACTACCACAAGGAGCGCACCATGCTACTCATGAGGGATCCTCTTCCATGACCCAAACATATCCCACATTGGTTACGATGAGATTTGGAGAGGCCAAATATCCAAGCCACAGCACAGGCACAGAAGGAAGGCTAAGGACTTAAGGAGATTTATTATTTTCTTGGCAAACTACAGTAATTAGATAAATAGAAATTTATGTAATATTATTCCTATGCATAATGTTATCAGTTTCTCTGAAATTATAAATGCTGCTTATTAATTAAAGCCATTTGTTTTATGAGTTTCTGTTACTAACAAATTTGCTCCAGTTTCTAGAACACAAAATTATAATTGGTTCTTAAATAGGCTTTTGAACACATTAAAGTGATCCATTTCTACCACAAAACACTGTTATATGTGAAGGCCATAACTGCCAGAGGTAGAACGAGAATTTCAGGAAAATTCTTAATTGTAACATCCAGTTTTTCATCTCTCAAGTACCTATTTTTGAAATGGTGCGAACTGGAAATATTGGGAATATATTTTTACAGGAAAAAATTGTTGGTTATGAATATTTAATGAAAACACTTATTTGTACTAAGAAATATATGTATAGGAATATATGTATTACATATAGGAATTCCAAATATGTAATATTCTATCATATATATGAAAGCATTTATAATTATAGCAGATATAGTATTAGAAAATAATATGCTAAAGTTGAAATCTATATTGAGAACTGAGGAATTGTTCATCAGTAGAACTAAGTACTAATAAAGAACCATAAAACAGACTGCCAACTAGTTAGAGTGTAGAGATACTTCGTTTCAGAGAGTGATGCCAGGATCACTGCTGTACTAAGCATTTTATCACTAGTACTAATTTTAGATAGATAGATAGATAGATAGATAGATAGATAGATAGATAGACAGACAGATACATAGATACATAGATACATAGATACATAGAGATAGAGGTAGAGGTAGAGGTAGAGGTAGAGGTAGAGGTAGAGGTAGAGATGTGATAAGGATTGGTTGTGTCCCCACCCAAAATCTCATCTTGAATTGTAATCCCCATAATTTCCACATGTCAAGGGAGAGGAAAGAGACCAGGTGGAAATAATGGAATCATGGAGGCAGTTTTTCTGCTCATGATAGTGAGTTCTCATGAGATTTGATTATTTTATAAGGGGCTCTCCCCACTTCACTTAGCAATTTTCCTTCCTGCTGCCTTGTGAAGAAGGTTCCTGCTTCCCCTTTACCTTCCGCCATGATTGTAAGTTTCCTGAGGTCTCCCCAGCCATGCTGAACTGTGAGTCAATTAAATCTCTTTCCTTTATAAATTACCCAGTCTTGGGCAGTTCTTTATAGCAGTGTGAAAACAGACTAATACTATATACATACATACATATACATATATAAAATATGTATGTAGTATTTTATACATAATATATAAAATTATATATTACATATTTACATATTTTATGTGTGTGTGTGTGTGTGTGTGTGTATATATAGAGAGAGAATTATTGCTATTACTTTCTGCTGGCAGAGAGTTCTTCATGGGCCTGTCATGTCTCTGCCCAGTTTGTGAGCAGACGCATTCACTGCCTTTATTCTGGACTATAGTTTCGGGAATGTTTGAATACCAAGCAGCGTTGGAAACTAGAGATAGTATCTTCTTCTGAAGCAAAGGACAGATTTGCTTATTGTTCACTTGAAAAATAAATTAAAAAAAAACTTTCTTCATTTCAAAAGGCAGTTATACTCACTGTCCATTCCACAATATTTAGACTCTTTAAGCTCAAGGTTACTATTTTGTAATGCATCCTGTTACACATACAGGTGTCACTTGGTCCTCTTCATGTCACAGTGTGGTAATTGGCATTTATGGAACTGAGGAAAATCCTGATTTTCTTGCTACTACTATTGTCATGAATAACACAGTCTTTTGCTCTGATCCAGGAGTCGTATACGTTCTGCCATCATCCATTAAACACTGGCAGACTAATTGTTAACTTGCAAGTAGGGTAAAATCACAGATCCTTACAATTCTCAACACTACCCTAGGTTTCAGCCCTTCTCACATGAGTAGATAACAGTATGTTCTGAATTCTAGACATTCCAGACATTTTGCTCATCTGCCTGTTAAAAACTTTTATCTGCAATCACCTTACTTTGCTATTACACTGTACTGTAACCTTACATAATAAATGCCTAGTGCATATTTCCCTAAACTTCTGTATTTTTTTCCTTAATCAGTAAATGAAACTACAATGATAATGAATTAATTCTAGGAAAATGCTAGTAGGCATCAAGTTATATTTCTTCTCTTTATCGAATTTGCCACTTTAATTTCAAGATAAAATGAGGCCCATTTTATTCCTTACAATTTCATAGTAATCCCTTTTCTTCCCCAAGATCATGGCTGCTGTCTAAGGCCAGTCACTTCTCTTAGCATTTGATATAATGTCCTAACTTGTCTACTGTTCCAGCCTTACTCCTACAAATACAATCATGGCTCCTCCAATGAACAACAGTAAATTCCGAACCTGATAGAACACGGTAGAAAACTCTCAGTTTTCTGTCTTCTAATTCTTATAGTGTATTCTTTCATTGTGCTTGCATGACTTCTATGCTGTAGATTTGCCAACCACCTTGTAATAATCTGACTATGACATGTATTTTATGCTGCAATGAATTTGCTCCTTTTACTTAAAAACCCTCCTTGCTGAGTCCCTGACAAACGTTTACTTCTCTTCCAAGACACAACATATGTCACCTCCTTTATGAAGTCTTCCCTGATGCCAGGGAATATTGACTATTCCTCCCTTTGTGCCTCCTGTTGTCTACCTACTTTCCGCAAATTTACCTTCAACATGTAGTTGCACATATTTATTTCTGTCTCTGTCTCCCCATAGTGGACATATTACTTATTATTATATGCCCCATGACTAGCAAAAGGTCTACCACAGAGTTGACATTAATGTAGGTGATGAATAAATAATATATTTAAAACACATTATTGATAAAATACTCACAAGAATATGTATTTTCCTAGAATGTATTCCTATACTTGATTTTATTTTCCGATTTATTTTTATATGCTCAGTCAGAAAGGAATATTAGGCACTTAGCACAGTATTTTCTATACAAGATTTAAGTTGAATGCTTGTTCTCTGAAGTATTTCAGGGCTAAATTTAAGGTAAAGCATTTAACTAACTATGCAGTAGAAAAATAGTTAATGTAATTTTAATATTTGGAAAAGACTTATTGATATCCTTGGCTAGGAAACATTAGAATGAAATGTATTTTTAAAATGAAATTAATCTTAGCATGAAAAATATACTCACCTGGGTGATTCCTAGTGCCACAGATAAATATTTCATACAATACTCTGAATGAATTACAAGAAAAATAAAGGATTGTATTCTGAATTTGAACAATGACTGGTTTTCAACTGACCACACCAGTTGTTAGACACATCAGCAGAAACAGATGTAAATAAGAGCAGAGGCAACGCCCTACAGTCAGTTCTGACAAGTTTGATTTAGACATCAATGGGCACCAGCAGCTACCACAGAGGACACCCAGAGACATTTCAGCCATGTCGTTCAGGACCCAGAGAATAGTATGTGGAAGAAAAACATCTCCATTCACTGCTCTTAAGACATACAAGCCTCTTCCTTCAACAGCCACTCTCTCAGGGAAGAGAAAGACTAGGGGTTGGGTGAGACTCCTTGAGAGAGGAGAGACAGCCCTAATAAGGATTTTGAACTTCTAATTTAATGAAAGACATAACTGTTAACTACATGGAGTTGTTTCTAATTCTTCTAAATATTATGTATAAATCGTTCTGCCATTAGTACAAATGCAAGCTTGAAAACAAGATGACATTCATTATAAAAATTAAATTACTTTTCTCCTTGTAAAAATATGAGTTAAAGTGATTAATTCTAACATCTAGAAGAGTGTATTTAATTAGTTGTTGAAATGAACATTTATCATGTTCTTGCCCATTATTTTAGAGGTATAGTCTTAAAAATATAAACATAGATACAATTTTTTTCTGAACTATCATAACTCACTAAGAAAAAGACATGTAGCTATAAGAAAATAATGAAAACTCTTCTATTAGTAGAGATGACTGTTGATAAAGATATTCAATGTACTGAAGACAGGTGTTATGTGATAAACACTTTCAGCAGGAGGTTTTGCATAAACTTAAGCAATAATGATAAGTACAGGTTTGCCAAGCATTGAAAAGAGTAAGGCTATTTCAGGAAGAAAGACAATATGTTCAGGTGAATGAAAGAAGGAAATCAAGTAGAATGCAAAATAATAATACTTATTCAAAATAAGATATTCTATTCTTAAAACATTTCTCTTGTTCTTTCTCTGTCTATATCTATCTCGATTCACCTATTCATACATGCGTCCATCCAAACTTCCATCTCATACATTAAGTTACATAACCCCAAAGTCCCTCTTACTCTTTTCCTTTTCATTCAACACATCAAAACCACTATATAAAACTTGCAGTTTTACCTTCAAAATATATCCAGAATTTATTTTGACTGTAACTGTAGAAAAAACTAAGATCACCACCACCTCAACTATTGTAATACCTTCTGACTGGTGTGTCTGCTCTCATCATTCTTTTTAGGGCTGTTTATATTTCATTTCTTCCTCCTCATCCATTTTGCACTATTCTTTTTTTTCCCTGTTCAGTGCCTTTGGAGACTAAACTTTCCGGAACTGCATCACTTAACTTCCTCGCTGATTTACTTTTGACTGGGTCTAGCTAATGTGTATTATAAGCAGAAGGTCAGGGGGTGAGAGGAGAGGTAAGAATATTTTTTCTCTACTCCCTGCAATATGTGGCTGTAGTGGTGTCTTTGTATGGGTTACAAGCTCCAGTAGGGCAGACGCTGTGACAGCTCTGGTCCTTCCTTCTAGGATATGCTAAAAAGATTCCCGCATTTTCTCCATAGTTCGAGTTCTCTGAGTTCTCAATATCCCTGTGAGTGAATTATTATATCAGGTTGCAATGTGAATGAATTATTGTTTAAAAGGGGTATGCTCAGTAAATCTATCTAAAAATGATCGACACTTTTGTGCTCTCAGAAACGTTTAGAAACAATACAAACGGAAATCAGTTAGATTTGCAACAGTCGGAATTTTCTTAGCTAAAGTTAACCAAGAAGAAGAAAAACATAAATTAGTAAATATGACCAATAAAACATTAATATGTCAGTAGAATGTGTTTTGCATAGGCAAATCTAGCGTCAACTTCAGGTAAGTTTAGGCTAAGTGATCATTATCACATTGTAAGTGTACAAAAGCAAGGACTCACCTCAGGAATAATAGAAGAAATTACAACAGAAAAGCTCAGTCTATCATCTGAAGGCCTAAACAACAGCTATTTTGTATGATATCATTCCTCATTTATTCCTCCATTACAGATTCACTCAATTGTTAGGGATTAGAAACAATCTCATCATTAGTTTGCAGCTATTTAGTGTGTTTACATGTGTGATATAAATTTTGACTTAATGAAAGGCTCATTTCACTAATAGCAGCCACAAATATTACACAAAATATATGTTAAGTGTCTATAAATCCTCAGTACTACACTAGGTACAATTGAAGATACTGAGTGGTAGAATATATACTTTCTATACACAAGATATGAAAAATCTAAATGTTCAAAAAAGCATTTTCAGGACAAACAAGTAGAAAACCAACATGAATGAGCATGACAAGTATTCTTGTATTAAGTATGTGTAACTGACTCAATTTCTAATGGTAAGATTCTCAGAAAAGACAGAATGTTAGTGGCATAGTAAGATAGTTGCCTCTTTTATAAAAAAAGATCAGATTTGTCCGCAAGATCTATGAATAATATAGCATACAATTTTAGCACATATTTTAAAATGAATAAGTTGAAGGGAATGTTTATAGATTCATGAATGTTTATAGATTCAAAGTCTTAAATATGAATCTGGTTACAATCCTTTTAAGCTTAATAAACATGAACAAGTTAATTCAGTTTCATTAGTTTTAACTCCTTTATATATAATTTTATTTTATTCCTCAAAACATTATATTAAAATGAGGTCAAATATTAACAAATATTTTGTACATGTTTAAATCATGTATCATTGTTTAAAAATATTGCTCAAGGTTTACTGATTCTATTTAAGAAAGATGAACAATAATAGATAATAAAAAATAATGTTTTTATTTTATCTGATTTATTGAACTCTTATTAATTCCTATCTAATTATAATTAGATATCTTTAGAATTACATATTTAAAAGAAACTTACTAATATAATTCTTTCTAATAAGTACATACTAAGGAAATTTGGTTAAGTATAAGCTAACTTTCTATGTAAAATATTAATAGGGGTGTTGTTTATAAAAATAATCAATTAATTATACCTCCTGTATGATACTGTCCATATGGTGAGTTATGATCACAAAACATAGAAAATGGTGAGATTCTAATAATCAGTAAAATAAAATATGTTTTTAATAGTGTCTCTGAACTGTTTTAGAAATGGCCAAAGTAACGCTAACTGGTAAATATTATTTTATGTGATACTTTCTAATATTTTTAGTCTACCCTGTCAACTGAGAAGTGAAATTACTTCATGAACCAATAATACAGCAAATTTCTTTTAAATCTCTAGTATCCAGATTATCTGCTGAAAGTATAAGTTTATTTTCTTTCCTTAGCCCTTTCCTCTTTAAATTTGCCAACTTTTTGTGGCTTTTGCTTCTAAATTTGTATAGATACTTTCTATGTCAATGAACATTTTGCTAGTATTTCAAATTATCTCAGTATGTTTATCAGTTTTTAAAATAGCATCAGTGATTTCCTACTACACATATATATGCAATGTCTCACAAACAAGCTCATGATTTCATATTGATGTTTATCAGCTTTTAAAATAACATCATGACTCCCTACTACATATATATCTAATGTTTTATGCATATATATGCATATGTATATACACACACATACATATATATGCAATGTTTTACAAACAAGTTTATGATTTCATATTTGGTCCACCTAACCTCTTATCCTGTCCTCAAAGACAGGAAAAATAAAAGCAAGGCCAGGCGCAGTGGCTCACACCTATAATCCCAGCACTTTGGGAGGCCGAGGTGGGTGGATCACCTGAAGTTGGGAGTTCGAGATCAGCCTGACCAACATGGAGAAAACCCGTCTCTACTCAAAAATAAAAATAAAAAATATATATATATACACACACAAAATTAGCCGGGCATGGTGGTGAAGGCCTGTAATCCCAGCTACTCAGGAGTCTGAGGCAGGAGAATTTCTTGAACCCGGGAGACCGAAGTTGTGTCGAGCCGAGATCACGCCATTGCACTCCAGCCTGAGCAACAAGAGCAAAACTCCCTCTCAAAAAAATAAATAAACAAATAAAAATAAAATAAAATAAAAGCAAATACTTGAAGTTGATTAGCAATGAATATTATTGTTTATTTTTACAAAGTACAAAATATTTGAATTAGAATAAGGGACTCTAATCTTTTAAAACATGAGTATCACATTATAACATAAAGATTTTGAAGAAATTTTGTTAGAGAAGCAAATTACTTGTAATTAGAGGAAAAATCTTGAGGTAGATAGAGGGAATACAGTTTTCATTCATAATAAATGTATGTAATTGTACTGTCTTTAGACACACATACAGACACACAAGAGAAGAGAGAGAGAGAGAGAGAGAGAAGCAAATATTAGAGAAAAGGCAGATCCAAGAACAAAATCTTGAACTTAGGATTCTGAGGTTCCATTTTACCAAAGGCACAGGGTAATGTCAGATGGTAAAACATATACTTTAATTCCTACATCTAAGGTATGTGAGAAATACTTTCAAAAGCATTTCTTAAACTTTGTTTTGTTGTTATTAAATGTTCTTTATTACCATTGGATCATCACAACTCATTAAAGTAGGTATAAGGCAAATATAACCTTAATAGAAAGTGAAACTTTTATACCTGTTGTTATGTACTGAATTGTGTCCCCTCAAAATTCATATGTTGAAGACTTAACCTCAAGATGAGTGTTTTTAGAGAATGGGTCTTTAAGGAGACAATTAATACTAAATGAGGTAATATGGGTTAGGCCCTAATGCAATAGGACTGATGTTTATATAGGAACAGGAGGAGAGAGATGGCTCTCTGTTTCTTCAGAGGAAAGGTCTTGTGAGGACACAGTGAAAAGGAGGCTGTCTGCAAGTCAGGAAGAGAATCCTCACTAGCAACTAAATTTTCAGGCACCTTGATCTTGGATTTTAGCTTTCAGAACTGTGACAAAATACATTTCTGATGTTTAAGCCACCTAGTCTATGAGATTTTTATGTAAGCCGAAGCACTCTTATACACTTGATTTACAACAATCTAAGCAAAGTTAAAATTTATCTTTTACTCTATGTGTATTGTTAGCTATCTTTGAAGATTATTCTCCAGCTTTGCAATGTAATTACTAAAATGTTTTTATTCTACTCTAGTGAAATGTCTTAAAGACCTCCTATAATGTTCATGGTAATTCTCAGTACTTAGTCTTATGTAGTTGTATTGGCATTTTGTATATGTCATAATTATTCACTTTTATTTTTGTTTTTTTCTCATATATTCTAATAAATACTCAGAGATGCTGAAATGATAAGATATTTAGTAGTTACATTTTAACTAGAGAAACTAAAATACCAGGAAATGTTTTAAACTCAAGTCCTGGTCTAGGAAGCAAATAGAATAGAAAACTACAAATACAAAGGATGTCAAGTACAGAGAATTAAAACAAAAGAGGATCCTAGAAGACTAGACACCAGTAAAATGTTAAGGTCTGAAAATATATGTCATTTGCTTCTCATTTTTTTCTCCTGGGAGAATTTGGTGTTGAATGAATGCTGAATACAGTGTATATGGAAAAAAAATAATAAGAATGAATAAAAAATTTTGCATTTTTCATGATTGGTAAAACCTGGACCTTAGCTTGCAAAACTTCTTTTATATTTGAATTTATGATTTTTTTTTGCTTTCCATGATTCTTAAGAATAAATAGTCTTAGTTGTTAATTACTAATAATATGTTGAAAAGCTCAAATTACATTTGAAAACTGTAATAAACAATACAATAATTTATACTTAGATTTGTCTCAAAGAACAGAGTCATGAAACACTCAAGTGTCACCCAGTCAATGTTATTCTGAAAAAAAAAAATCTTTTTCTGAAAGAATATCATTTTTACAGCATCTATCTGTTACTCTGGGGACTTTTATATAAGCAAGAAATAGGATGACCTTGTTTACTGGGTAAAAACTGTCATGGTCATAAAAAAGAATAAAATGACTTCTATTCTTCTGTGAAGAATAATAGTCTGTGCTATTAAAGCACTCATCTGAAAAAATATATTAAATTAAAATATTATACTTATAGGAAAAATCATTAAATATGTATGTTATCTGCATAGGTAAACATATATGCATAAATGTATCACATTGATATATATGTACATGAATGTATACTATATATACATATATGTATACACACAAAAGAAAAATCAAAACTCTGAAACTTAAATATACCAAAACAATGAAATTTTAAAACCCAAATTGTAATTACTTTCAGCATGTATTGCTGTGAATTAAGTTGTTTCATATTTCCTGTTTTTTCAATATTTTATATAGCACTATATAAAAAATCGAATTCAATTTTTCAAATATAGCTACTGTTTCAAAAAAGATTCCATACCCACAAGGTAAAGACTACTAATAAAGTTCAAAGTCATCTGTTTAAAATTTAACTGTACATTGACAAACAATTGTTTTCAAAAATCCTTTACTTTGCAAGATGCAGCCAGTTATTAAGTACCCAATGTATGTCAAATATTGGAGATAAAAATCTTAAGGAACTTACAACATATCAGGGCAAAAAGACACATATCTCTTAATAATCTAAATGAAGTATTATCAATTCTAGAAAGGGTGTTAAAACAGAATGCTACAAGAACCCTGAAGAAGAGCTCTAGTAGCAGACAAGGAAGTCTTTCTTAGGAAAGTGAATCTTGAGTTTTTGTTTTGTTTTGTTTTTGTTTTGTTTTGTTGTCAGATAAAGGACCTTGCTCTGCTGTCCAAGCTGGAGTGCAGTGATGTGATCACAGATCACTGTAACCTTGAACTCCTGGGCTCAGGCTATTCTCCTGCTTCACCCTCCTGAGTAGCTGGAGCTACAGGCATGCACCACCACATGCATGTATATTTTTTAATATTTTTGTAGAGATGGGGTCTTGCTACATTGCTCAGACTGATCTCAAACTCCTGGCCTCAAGCAATCCTCTTGTCTCAGCCTCTCCAAGTGCTGAGATTGCAGGCCTGAGCCACTGCATTGAGCCCTGAGTTGAGCTTTTAATGGCAAACCAGGTGTTAATTAAGTGTATGCATGTCTGAGTATGAGGGCTAGGGTATGGAAGTAGATGCAGGAAGGCTTGTCATGTGCTAAACCAGAAGAATTTTCAAAAGGCTATGTTGCTTTCTACAAGTAGTTTAATAACTACATTTAAAAAGGTTATAAATAAGAACATATATGATTCTAAGGATATGGTATGTTATTTACATGTAAATGATGTGTGCATTTCAAGGTCATTGAACATTAGGATTTAATTTGTGTTTTAAAAAATTTACTCAAGATAGAAGGCATCATGAACAATGAATACAGGTGGGAAAAGATGTCACAGGAGTTTAGCAATTAACATGGAGTCCATTGCATAAAAATGATAAGGCCTAATCTAAAGACAATAATATCGTACACAGAAAGTGGAGATTTAAAACATTTTAAAGGTGCACATTTTTAAAACAGCAGAATTTCTTGGTGATACAGGGAGTAAGAAAACAATAGCTGTTGAGAAAAACCTTTATTTAAAGAGAAAACACATTTCTAGGCATTGTTACTGGACATAGAATAAGCACAAAATGTTATTCCACTCTCCTAAGAAATTGATCAATCAGATGTAATGGGCATTTAGTATTTAAATAGATCTTTTTATTTCAGGCGTAATTTACTTATCTACCCAATTTTGTATGTATTTTAATGTATTCTGAGAGTAAAGGACATTAGCATGAATGTATATTGCCATGAGGTGAAATCTAATGGTCAGGATAAAAGTTCCATCTTTTATTTTTATAATAGATGAATAGTATAAGTGACTACTCATTGAAACAACATTTTGGGTTTTATTGTGATTAAATATTCATCACTCCCTAAATTTTTACCTCATATTTGCCATCTCTTATTCTTAGCCTTCTTTGGAAAAGAGTACAGCACTTATGCTGAATTGTGGCAAATTGAGAAGTTGTTTAATGGTTTGGAAAACCTGCACAGCTGAGTGAATCGAGAATAACACATTCATTATTATTTATGACTCTATTTCCAGGTGTTTTCAGGTCGGCTTATTGAATTCACTGAATATCTGGTTTTCCAGCTCAGCAAAGCCAATTTTATGATAGACAAACTCATAGAAATTAAAGAAAGCTAATTTTTAATAGAAAAAAACGAAAACACCATCAATGCAGGATCATTTACTCTAAATGAAAACCCATTACTTATTAACATTTACCATTAAGAATCTGAAAGCTAAAACAAAAATCTTCTAGGACCGTGATTCCCTAGTGTTTCTGTGGCTCTTCCTTTGCATGAGTCTTCAATAGATGTTACTTGGAATAAATGTTTTACAGGAAATCCAGGGATTTCACGAGTTAAGGTTAAGTTCGTTTTTAATTAAAATACTTGAGAGATGTTATGGCGACAATCTTCACTGTAATATTTCAAAATGAGGATGTGGTGTAATGGGTTTATGCATTTATAAACTATTGTTTTGGCATGAAATGCTTTTGTAATGAATACCTTCAAGTAATATTTTCCCAGGGACAAAGCAGTGGGAAATGCTTATCTAGCGCAATTCACTGACAACAGTTCAGACACAAATTTAGAGGTAATAGGAGGGCTTCATAATTCAAAACACCATGTTTTGTTGTTGTTGTAATTTATAGTTTTAGCAGAAAAAGTTGTTATTATTTTCTGAGGGAAACATTTTCTGAGCTAAATTATCACATGTTTAATCATTAGACATATATTTATTTTGTATATAATCTGTCCAGATATTGAACAATATTAACTCTAGGCTACATCAAATGCCAAAAGAACAGCAAGAGATAAACTGTAGAATTATTAGGTTTTGAATTTTGGGTAAACTTTACAATAGGAATGGATAGCCTCTGAAACATTATTTTATTAAAACTCAGGTGGAAATAAAAGCAAACAGTTAAAGGTGTCCTTAACAGAGTCTATCACATAGTTTTCTTATATAAGAAAGTATTTTAAGGATTTTGATAAAATAACATGTACCTTTAAATATGGATTTGCTGGTCCTAAATTCTATAGTATAATAAATGACAATTTGAAGAAGAACATTAACTTCCAATAAACTCTCTCTTCTAATTTTATTTTTGGCTTATCATTGATGAGCTCTGCCTCACCCACAATCATTATTTGTTTCAGTTATTGCAGTTTTTTTGTCACACTTGAGAATAAGAAAGCTATATGTAGCCATGTCCTTTAAACACCACCAGAAAAATAAACTCGTGATAGAATATCTTTTATATAATGCTTTATTTAAAAAACAAATTTTCAGTCATTTGACACTTGAGACTTATTTTTTAAATCTTCTTCAGAAAACATTTTGCCCTTTAATTTATAATTAATCTGATTACTTAAAAACGTATTTACTAAATCATCATTTCATGCCAAATAAAGACATATTTACTTTAGTAAAAGAGAGGGTTTATAAGTATATTAAAATATTTTAAATGATCACTATAGTACTTTTAGATTATTTTCCTATAAGTCATTTATAATAAAGGAAAAAGCATATGTAATATTGATTAACAAAATAATAGTTTTCAATAATCACATTTAAAGAATTTTGGAAAAAATATTAAATATTCTTAAAGTAATATTCTTTTTAATCTCTTTTCTACAATACTTGATTTTGGGTAATTTAACTAAGCCCCAGTTTCTTTATGTGTTAAATAGATATCCAAAATACAGCAGACAGTGAAATATTTAGTGAAAAAATATGCCGAAAGCACATAGCATTATACCAGCATATTTAACTGCTAAATAAATTAAAAACATCATGGATATGGAAAATAATAAATATTGACCTACACAACACATATTTAAAAGGTATAATCTGTAGTTTAAAATATAAACATGGTAACATTTTCATTAATGGTGCAATAAATTATATTTAAAGACAGTATTTGTTAGAGAAAATAAATGACATGGAC
Source organism: Macaca mulatta (assembly GCF_049350105.2). Classification (NCBI taxonomy): domain Eukaryota; kingdom Metazoa; phylum Chordata; class Mammalia; order Primates; family Cercopithecidae; genus Macaca; species Macaca mulatta. The sequence continues at coordinate 64,494,415 of NC_133422.1, forward strand.
ATATATTTATTCAGATGATGATGATAATGAATGTTAACAACAATTATGTAATTATAAATTTAAATGAAACATTTATGGATCACTATTACTTAAATATTTTGGAAACAATTTTCTTCCAATTGCAATAAAATTAGGCTTTATAGTTTAAATAATCTAACTTTCCCTTTAATGTATAACCTGAAAAATTGAGCTGTTCAATATCTGTGTTGTTATTTATTTTATGGTTATCATGATGATAGCTTATATTTCAACACGTGCTAAATGTTAGGACATAAAAGTCAAAAGATAATTTTGTTTGTTTGAAAGCTCGTTCTCACACGGGAATAAAACGTTGTTTTAGAGTTTGGATTTTCAAATTGATTTTACATGTATCAGTGATTAATGAGCTTTAAAATGTTACCTAAAATACAGTCTACTTTAATTCTCAGAGCATCAATTCCTACCTGAAAAAAATATTATAGGACAAGTTTTGAAGCGCTTTCCTGCAATCATAATCTACGAAAGTAAGGTGGGTACACATTTCAGTATGGCGTCACGTGATCATTCACTCACCTTTTAATTATGAAAAACTCAATTCTAAGCTGACCTGAATTGCCCTGATAAGGAAGTTAACAGCAGCTAGAAAATATTGGGGGTAAACTTAACTTCAAATCAATAAATATAAAAATATTTTATAAATTACTGGTTGTAATATAAAAGAAAAAGAGGGGGAAAGTAATGTATCCATTAATAAATTCTACCTGAGGAAGTTAAGTGATAGAAGCCTAAAAAAATTTTCTGATAATAGATCCTTATTGTTTACGTTAACTTAAAATTTATCATATGGAAAGTAAATAAAATCTCTTTCAATTTATTCAGAGTATTAAATTAGAAATTTTGATGTATATGTGGAAAATATTAACTTAATATGTGCACTATTTTCTTAATGTTTAGAATATAAAATCACTTGAAACTCAGCAGCAACGAGATTATTTCTAAGATACTATTTCTTAATTTGAAAGACTAATCCAATGAATGTTGAATATTTATGACAAAACTCTAAACAAATATTTATCACTTTTAATAACAATTACTTTTCGAATATTATTAAAGTAAAACTTTTGTTTTGGATGACCTCACGGCATCCTCCATTTAATTCTAATGGAAAAGTGTGTATATGTGGTTCTCTGAATACTTAGTGTGGACTTGCTCATCTCTAGGACATTTTTGTTTCAGCTTTCAGAGTCATTATAATAATAAACCAGATTTTTCTGATACTCTTAGAAATTAAAATCTTAGTAGTAACTGTTTCCACATATGTGTGAGAAAATTTAACTTACTTGTAGTCACATCACATGGCTCCCTTCCCTCTAAGGAATATTTTAAATTACAGACGTTATAAATTAACTTTACACAGTTTATTTAGTTTTAAATTGTAACATTTTCTGTCATTCAAAAGTTGCGAGTAATGATTATTACAAAAAATACAATGGAAGGCATCTATAGTGTCCATGAGATCATTTATTTGTTGAGCAAAAAGAGAGTTCTGCAGGGTTTTTTGTTTATTTGTTCTCCTTCAGTAAATTGATAGGTTTTAGACATTATAAAAATGTATGCTTTTAAGATGGGGAGGTGTCTCAGTCAGCTTGTGTTGCTACCAAAGAATACTTGAGACTGTGAAATTTATAAATAAAATAGTTGTATTTGTCTCACTGTTCTTCAGACTTTACAAGAGGCATGGCCTAGCATCTGCTTTAGGTAAGTCTCAATATGCTGCCACTCACAGTGGAAGTTTAAGGGGATCCAGCTGGTGCAGAGATCACACGGCAAGAGAGAGAAGCTGGGAGAGGTACCAGGCTCTTTTTAGCAACATCTCTCCAGAGAACTAACAGAATAATAACTCAATCATTACCATGAGAACAGAACCCAGACATTCATGAGGGATCTACCCCATGACCCAGACACTTCCCATTAGACCTCAAGTCCAACAGTGGGTAGCACATTTCAACATGAGTTTTGGGGGACAAACATCCATAGCATTTCTCTTCTTGCCCATCAAATCTTGTACCTTTTCATATACAAAATATTATCATTCCACTCCAATTATTCCCAAAAGTTTTAAATTGTTCCTGCCTCAACTCAAAAGTCAAAGTCTCATAAGAGACTCAAGGCAAGTTATAGCTGTTATCCTAAAAATAAAAAACATATTATTTATTTCCAAGATACAAAGATTATGCAAGCATCAGGTAAACATTCCCATTCCAAAAGAGACAAATTGGGCCAAAGTAAGAGGTAACAGGCCAAATGCAAGTCCAAAATCGAGCAGGAGAGACGTTAAATCTTGACACTCCAAAATCATCTCCTGTAACTCAATGTCCAGCATCTGGGGCACATCAGTGTGAGAGATGACAGGTGGGCTCTCATGGTCTCATGGTTTTGCTTGGTGCAGCCCATGTGGCTGCTCTCGGGGATTGAAACGGACTGCCTGCAACTCTTCCAGGCTGAGGTGCAGATTGCCAGTGTCTCCATAATTCTAGGGTCAGGAGAGCAGTGGCTCTGCTTTCACAGTTCCACAGGGAAGTGCCCTAGCAGTTATTCTTTGTGGTGCCTCTGCCTAGACTCCCAGGCTTTCTGATACATCCTCTGAAATCTAGATGGAAGCTGCCAAACTTCCACCACTTTTGCATTGTGGGCACTTGCAGACTTAACAAGATATGGAAGCTGCAGAGGCTTACCACTTGTGTCCTCTGGTACAATGGCCTAAGCAGTACCCAGGGCCCTGTAAGCCACACCTGGAGCAGCCGGGATATGGGGAGCAGCCCTCCGAAGTAGCACAGGGAAGTGGTTCCTTGAACCTGTCCCCCAAAACCATTTTGTCATTCTAGGCCTCTGGGCCTGTGATGTGAGGCACTGCCTCCAAACTTTCTGAAATTGCTTTTTCCCATGATCTTGACTATTAGCACCTGGATCCCCTTTAGTCATGCTAATTTCTCTAGTCAGTGACTGCTCCACAGCATCCTTGGATTCTTCTTCTGAAACTGTGTTTTCCTTCTCTACCACATGACCAGGCTCAAATTTTCCAAAATTTTATGCTCTGTTTCCCTTTTTACTACAAATTTCACCTTTAGTCATTCCTTTGCTGCTGATATGACTACAAGCTGTTAAATACAGCCATATCACTTCTTGAGCACTTTACTGCTTAGAAATTTCTTCCACAATATACCCTAGGTCATTGCTCTTAAGTTCAGCCTTCCAGAAAACCCCAGAACATGGACAAAATTCAGCCAAGTTTCTTTCTTTCTTTCTTTTTTTTTTTTTTTTTTTTTTTTTTTTTTTTTTTTCTGTAGTGGAACAAGGGTGACCTTTGCTCCAGTTGCCAGTAAGTTCCTCATTTTCATCTGAGACTTTGTCAGTATGGCCTTTCTTGTCTATATTTCTATCAACATAGTGGTTATAATCACTTGAGCAATCTCTAAGAAGTTCCAAAAATTTCCCTCATATTGGTTTATTTTTTGAAGCCCTCCAAACTTTTCCAACCTTTGCCCATTACCCAGTGCCAAAGCTGCTTCCACATTTTCAGGAATCTTTAAGCAACACCGACTCTCAGTATCAATTTTCTGCCTAAGTCTGTTTTGTGTTGCTATAAAGGAATACCTGAGGCTAGATAATTTATAATGAAAACAAGTTCATTTGTCTTACAGCTCTGAAGTCTGTACAAAAAGCAGGGCACCTGCATCTGCCTCTGGTGAGAGCCTCTGTCTGCTTCTACTCATGGCAGAAGGTGAAGGTAAGCCAGCATGTGCATAGATCACATGGTAAGAGAGGAAGTAAGAGAGAGGGAGGATGTAAGTACATAGGGGGGACTCCAGGGATTACAGTAATTTAATAAAATTGAGCAATCAGCCTGTTTTACAGCCTCTGACCCTGTAGCTTGTTACTTTCTAAAGCTTGTATGACATAAAGTTACCCAGTTTGTTAAAACTAGTTTCTGACAGATCCCAGCAACTTATAGATGCACTGGAGTAAACTTTCCTCATTACCGTGCCAAAGTCTCTACTCTGAGAAGAGTTATAGCTTCATTACCATAATATGCAATCCATGTGCTAGCAAGATGACTCACTCTGTCTGTGCAACTGAGACCCCTTTTCTACACGCAATGATGCACCCTCTCCCCTCTCCATCACCCCATAAACCCTCCTGTCACTTTATCTTGGGGAGACACTCCTTTTGAGAATACTCCCAGTGGCCTCCTTACTTGTGCCAAGAATATATCTCCTGTTAATCAAAATCTGCATTCTCATGGAGAATCATTTGTTACTTGCCAGGAGAACAAAACGGGGATTTTTTTTTTTTGGATAACAGTGGGAGGGGCCAGGCTCTTTTTAACAACCAACTCTTGTGTAACTAATAGAGTGATAACTCACTCATTACCATAGGGACAGCACCAGCCATTCATGAGGGATCCGCCCCAGTGACACAAACATCTTTCATTAGGCCCCACCTCCAACACTAGTGATTAAATTTCAACATGAGGTTTGAGGGATGGATGTCCAAACTACAATAGGAGGCATACACATCTTATTTCCTTGTAAAATTATCTTTGCAGTTTAACTTTGAATAGACATCAATTCTTAGGAAACTCTAACTTATTTTTACTCATAGAGTGTTACTGTCAAAATAATTCCTTAAAATTGTAGGTTCAAATTCCTCCTTGCCCAAATGTGGACACTGCAGTCCAATGAAACTTCATATACTTCCCATGATCAAATAGTGAACTAATGTTAGTCAAAAGTAGGATCCAAATAAACAGACACATTGTCAGGTCTCCTGTCCTACTAACATCTGCAAACACATATTTATGCCTTTAGTTGATATAAACAATTTTCCAATTATCTTTTCTAAATTCGATCCATACACTTGCACACAAAATACCATACACTGTAACATATTCAAAAACTATTTCAACAATTGTATTCTCTCTTACATCAGTCCATTTTCTCTCTCTTCTGGATCATACCCATGAGCATACAAACACGCCTGACCTCACTCTCCATGCTTGCCTTTTATTAATTTATCCACCTTCGGCTAAAATGTTCTTTTTTAACTGATACTTAAAAATGGACGTCGGTTCTTTAAACATTTTCTCTTTGCCAGCTGATGTTACAGTATGCTTTCTCAAATAGAGGATGCTGGAGAAACATTGTAGGAGAAAAGATTTTGCTTCCTGGTTTAGGTGTACCCACTCACCAGGTTCTTGTAGTGAATGCAGCATCTGCAGGGCCTGCCTTCTGCAGTGCACTGTGGCGAGTCGCATCTACCTAATCTCCCTCTTAGAGGAGTTTGTAGTAGAGTGTCCCCAGTAGTGGAATCGAGGGTATGTTGTTCAAATTCATAAAAACAGAGTGGTTAAAAGAAGAGTGTTGGGAATGGAGTTTGTGGTATAGAGCTCTGGCGAATATGAAGTGTGTAGTGCTCCTAGGAAAATAGTAGTAGTTAGGGCACTTATTATAATAACATTCATATATTCTGCTATAAAGAAGAGGGCAGATGAGCCTGCGGTGTATTCAATGTTTAAGCCTAAGACTAACTCTGACTCTCCTTCTGTCAGATCAAAGGGTGCTCAGTTAGTTTCTGCTAGAGTGGAGATAAATCATATCATGGCTAGAGTCCATGATGGTAGGAACAGTCACAGGAATTCTTGCACTGTGATGAGTGCATATAGGTTAAATGAGCCTCATTTCAGTAGAACTGATAGCACGATAATGGCTAGGGTGACTTCATATGAAATTGTCTGGGCTACAGCTCATATGCACTGATTAGTGCATATTTTAAATTAGATGCTCATCCTGATCATAGAATAGAGTAGATGGCTAGGTTTGATGTGGCTAGTATAAATGTGAGGCCTAAATTAAAATTAATTAGGGAATCTGGTACAGGGAAGGGAGTTTATAAGAGGAGAGCAATAGAAAGGGCCAGGGTTGAAGCAATAATATAAAGGGTAATAGAAGATGTTGAGGGCCATAAGGGTTCTTTGGTGAAAGGTTTTATTGCGTCAGCAAATGGTTGAAGCAGCCCATAGGGACTTACAATGTCAGGTCCTTTGCGTAGCTGTATGTAGCCTAAGATTTTTCGTTCGATGAATGTAAGGCATGCTCTAGTGAGTAGAGTGGGAATAATCAGTGGTAGAAGGTCAATTATAGGCATGTTGTTAAGAAGAGGAATTGAACCTCTGATTATTAAGTTTTAAGTTTTATGCAATTGCCGGGCTCTGCCATCTTAACAAACCCTGCTCTTGGATAGGGTGTGTGATGATGTGTTAGATTGAGATAGCATCATCTATGCGGCGAGGGCGCTTTGTGAAGTGGACCCTGGTTTTCTTTTCCTTTTGTACTCAGAGAAATGTTAAATAGACAGAAACCAACCTGGATTACTCCAGTCTGAACTCAGATCATGCAGGACTTCAATCGTTGAACAAACGAACCCTTAATAGTGGCTACACCATCAGGATGTCCTGATCCAACACCAAGGTTGTAAACTCTATTGTCGATATGAACTCTAGAATAGGATTGAGCTGTTATCCCTAGGGTAACTTACTCCATTGATAAAATTATTGGATATCTATCTATCTGTCTATCTATCTATCCAAATTTGTTTGGACTACTGCGGTCTTAGTTTAGGTTGTTTGGAGGTTGGACTATGCTCCTAGGTCATCCCAACCAAAATTTTTAATGTAGGGATAGTAGGCTAGGACCTGTAGGCTTGTTTGAGCTTTTATTTGCATTAATAAATTAAAGCTCCATAGGGTCTCCTCGTCTTATTTATTTATATCTGCCTCTTCATGGATAGGTCAATTTCACTGATTAAAAATAATAGACAGCTGAACCCTCGTGTGGCCATTCATACAAGTCCCTATTTAGGGAACAAGTGATTACGCTACTGAAAAGAAATGTGGTAAGTTCCAGTTGGATTTTAAGCAATTTCTGCTACTGCAACATGTCGGCGACTTCGCTGCTGGTGAAAAACAGCTGTTCGCTCTTAAAGCCCTGGGAGCTGATACTGGTAGGAGGGCTCTTCCTTGAGTGTGCCAACTCGGTGCTATAGGTAGGAGCTGCTTCTTATGTCTTTTATTTCTGTGTTAGAGTTCTGTTAACTTCTACCTTTACAATTATTTCTTATTCCAAAGACAAATCTTTGCTATAGTTAATTATTCTTTATATAAATATTTCTTGTTGAAATTTCAGTGTGTTTGTGTTTCTCTCTTTTTTTTTTTTTTTTTTTTATTTTTTGAGACGGAGTCTCGCTCTGTCGCCCAGGCTGGAGTGCAGTGGCCGGATCTCAGCTCACTGCAAGCTCCGCCTCCCGCGTTCACGCCATTCTCCTGCCTCAGCCTCCCGAGTAGCTGGGACTACAGGCGCCCGCCACCTCGCCTGGCTAGTTTTTTGTGTTTTTTAGTAGAGATGGGGTTTCACCGTGTTAGCCAGGATGGTCTCCATCTCCTGACCTAGTGACCCGCCCGTCTCGGCCTCCCAAAGTGCTGGGATTACAGGCTTGAGCCACCGCGTCCGGCTCGTGTTTCTCTTTATTGAACATAATTAGCTAAATTCAGCTACCTATGACCTAATTTTCTGTCAATTTTTGCAGTTTTAAAGACTCTGTATTCACTCTATTAAATTCCAATATTCCCATTTTTGCTTAGCTCTATTGCACAGAACAGACATCTCTCAGCAGCATTTTATTTAGCAGATCACTCAATCCTCTGTGATGGTTTCTTTCCTGAAATCCCAGGATATCAAGGTCTTTTGGTTTTTATTTTATTTGAGTAGTTACTCCATTTTAGTTCATGTTCTTTCTGCTTTTTCTTTCTAACTTTGTAATGATGAAACTCCAGAAATTCATCTTTAGTCCTCTTCCCTTACCTCTCTATACTCACTATTTTGGTGATATCATTTTATATTAAGTCTTTAAATTATGTCTGTATGCTAACAGACTCCTAATTAATATCTTCTGGACATCCTTCTACAACTCCTGAATGATTCATTTAACTGTCTACTCAATATTTCCTCTTAAAATATTGGCCAGGTACAGTGGCTTATGCCTGTTATTCCGGCACTTTGGGAGGCTGAGGTAAACGGATCACCTAAGATTAGGAATTCAAGACCAGCCTGGCCAACATGGCAAAACCTTGTCTCTACTAAAAAATAAGATAATTAGCTGGGTGTGGTGGCTGGTGCCTGTAGTCCCAGCTACTTGGGAGGCTGAGGCAGGGAGAATTGCTTGAACCCGGAAGGTGGAGGTTGCAGTGAGCAGAGATCATGCCACTGCACTCCAGTCTGGGGGACAGAGCAAGATTCTGTCCAACCCCCAAAAAAGTAGCTTAATTAATTAATTCAGTAATCTAAAATCTTAAATTAAAATCACTGGAAAAGGTCTTAATAATTTAAATGGCTTTTGCTTTATTGCAGTTGTTTCACAATATTTCTTTTTCTTACAAATTATTATATCCTGTATTAATGTCATCATTTTATATAAAATATACATGAATAAAAAATCAAATTTCCTTTAATGTTCAATCGAGAAAAATAATTGCTCTTGCACTTTGTGGCCTCTTGGTAAATGTAATGTATAATAATCTGTATATGTAAAATTGCTTACAGTCCATTTTAATTTTTAAGTTCAGTTTTTTTTTAAGGAGTGAACTTTGTTTTTCTGCTATATTACACTACCAATGAAAATGTAATAGTATTTTTATGTAGCCAATCTGTTGTTTTAATACACTATCAAATTAGGTATTAGAGGAACTTTGATATATTTATATTTTATAAATTTACCTAGTAGAGTGACAAGATGAGATATTACATTTTATTTAATTTACCTTCCCCTTGTCCATTCAATAAGGGATTTTTAGTCAAGTCTGAATCAATATGCTCTAATAACTCTTTACGGCAGTGTTCTTAGCACCCACTGTTAGCTCCGCTGTCACATAAAAGTATAAAGATTTCTCTCACATTCCAGACAAATAGCATATGAGCAGATAGGGTAAATACCTAATGTAGATGATGGGTTGATGGGTGCAGCAAACCACCATGGCACATGTATAGCTCTGCACGTGTATCCCAGAACTTAAAAGTATACATATTTTAAAAAGTAAACGAAACTAAACTTGCTAAGACCATGGATAAACTTGTATTTGTTTACTCAGTAAAAATTTGAGTATTGTCTGTGCCAGGAAATTTTGAAAAGACCTTTACATTTGTATTTCTCAAAAATATAGTTGTAAGAAGGGAAATAAAGCACTAAACTAAGCAAGAATATAGTAGCTTAAAGTAATAAGAACAGTAAACATTTAAGTTGAAAGGTGATTAATAAAAAGACTTGGTCATGATGGGTGACCACCTTCTAGGCAATCTCGATTGAGGGGTGGAGTGGGGTAGTTCATCGTAACAGGTAGGAGGATGTTATCAGTAATTTGTTATAGTATTCACATGAATAACAAAATAATTTTTAAAAATTATCTCTAGACTATGCACCTCCCTTTAGTGTTTCCCCTTTCATGGTGTGTGCCTGCCACTATGATCCTCTCCCCTTTAAATGCCATTGCTTCTAGATTCCAGAATCAGTTGGTACTAACGGACTACATAGCCCTCTTCCCTTATCTCTCTATACTCACTATTTTGGTGAATATCATTGTATGTTATATATTTAAATTATGTCTATATGCTATCAGCATCTTAATTAATACATTCTTGCCATCCTTCTGCAAGTCCTGAATGATGCATTTGACTATCTACTCAATATCTCCACTTAAAATATTAAAGTAGTTTAATTAATTCAGGTTTTCCAGAATCTTAAAATCACTGGAGAAGGCCTAATGATTTAAATGGCCTTTGCTTTATTGCAGATGTTTAACAATATTTCTTTTTCTTACAAATTATTACACCCTATATTAATGTCATCATTTTAATATAAGATATAGACGAATAAGAAATGGAACTTCCTTTAATGCTTAATCGAGAAAAATAACTCTTCATGTAGTTTGTGTTCTCTTGGTAAATGCTATCTATAATATTCTGTAGCATGTTAAAATGCTTATAAACTAATTTGATTTGGATAACCGTGACTTCCTCAAGAAATAGAAAGAAGTTCAGTGTGGCTGAAGAATGCTGACAGCTGGCAGGATATGAGTTCAGATAAGTAGTCTTGGGGTAATTGATGTAGGGCCTCGTAGGACAGATATATTAAGATTTTGTCCTAAGAGCATAAATCTTGTCAAGTAGTTAATTGGGCACTTGAATCTGTTTTTCAGAAGAAATTTAGGACTACAGGTAAATTTTTTATACTTTGTTTTTACAGAGCATTTAAAATTATAAAATTAAATGATATTTTCTCCACAAAAAATATAGTGTTCTGGGGCGCTGTAACATCAGAGAGTAGAACAAATTAGCAACGACAGTTGAGCAAGAGTGACCAAATCAACTGTGTCAAATACAATTGAAATTGGGAGAAAAATTACACCATTGAGGTGTTTGGTGATTTTCACTAGTGCAAATGACTGAAGTGGGTTGAAGAGAGAATGATGGTTATGTATAAGTACATTTAATAATTATAAAAAATAACTACATATTATGTTGGAAAGGCAACAGAGAGCTGGAACAGTTAGTGAAAATGAATATGACTAGTTTTGTGTGTTTGAAAAAAACAGAACTTCATAAATTGATTGGAATTAACCAAAATAAATTAAAAATTGATAAAATTGGTAATATAAGAAGTGCTTATTGAAGTAGAGGAACCCCTTTGGCAAGAAAGATGGGATGCAAAATAGATACAGTGGAATCAACCCTTGATTCAAGCAGAAACACTTAATATATTATAACAAAAATAAAGACTTTCAGATTATGTTCCAAATTCTTCTCTGTTCTTTTTGCTATGCCAAAGACAGTAACATGTATATGTATGAGTTTGTGCATGTGAATGTCCTTGCATATCTTTTATTATATTAATACCTTTGCTGACTTAAAGCTTGCTAACAAAACTCTTTGTATTTACTTAAATTTTGTAACTTGAACTGTGAATGTCACAGGAAGGCTAAATGATCATGAATCTAAGTATTATTTAGGATAAATTTATTGATCTTGGAAGCATTAAATATTGTCTATGTGTTTCTCTTTTAATTGTATTATTTTTAAATTTTCTTTTGGAGAAAAATAATCCTATTCTTTTTTTTTTTTTTTCATACTGTTGCAATCTAGCTTTGTAGAGAAGACTATCTCAATAATGATGGCCTAGTATAATCATTAACTAATCAGACAGCCAGCAAATCAAAGGGGGGAAGATACATAGTCAAATGACTGTTAATGGATTGTGTTAGTGGGTTTGATTAATTATTTTGGCCTTAGTCATTTGTAAGAAAATAAGAGTTTTAATTTTTTCCTTTGTAAAGATAACATACAGAATATATTAAACAGTGAGGACTTTTGCAGCTAGCCTTGGAGACACTTACCAAAGAGTAGTTTGGAGAGGTAAAATCAAACAAAACATATAAATTTCTTGAGTGTAATCTGCTCTGTATATTTTACACTATGATTTGAAAATTCTCTTTTTATATTCATTTAGTCTTTGTAACTGTTTTTATAAATCAGATTTTTTAGTTGTAGCTATAATTTTTATGGTCATGAAGAGTCCATATGTCACTGGTATCTGATCAATAGTCACTTTTCCAATAAAAAAGGTTGGAGACCTCACCCTTCCTTCTTGTACTGCTATTACTACCACAAGTAATCTTTTGTAATAATGTATTCAGTTTTACACAGAAAGACTTAAATCATGTAAAGTAGAGGCAGCATCTGTCTTCTAAAGTCATATACTTGAATGTCCTTGTTATTTTATTGTGCTTGCAATTAGATTAACAATAACATATTCTTCTAAATCTAGGCAATATTCTATTATTTCATTGCAAGCTTTTTTTTCTTCTACCTTTTGCTACAGAAAATAAATGTACATGCACATAAACACTCACAAATACACACACGCATTGCTATATATTTCCCTCAAGAATCAGCAGGTTTGATTGTTAGGAAGTTTGAAAAATGTTTCCTTTTGTCTTAAAAGAGAAAAGCAATACCGGCCTGGAGCGGTGGCTCACGCCTGTACTGCCAGCACTTTGGGAGGCCGAGGCGGGTGAATCACCTGAGGTCAGGAGTTCAAGAATAGCCTGACCAACATGGCGAAACCCTGTCTCTATTAAAAATACGAAGTTAGCCGGGCATGGTGGTGCACGCATGTAATCTCAGCTCCTCAGGAGGCAGAGGCAGGAGAATCGCTTGAAGCTGGGAGCCAGAAGTTGCAGTGAGCCAGGACTGTGTCACTGCACCCCAGCCTGGGCAACAAGAGCAAAACTCCGTCTCAAAAAGAAAAAAAAAAAAAGAGAGAGAGAGAAAGAGATAAACACTACCAATTCTGAGCTAGGAAGCAAAGTTTATCTGTATATCTCCAACCTTCTAAATAATCTCTGACCGTGATAAAACTGAATTCCCCTGAGCACCTTTTGATTTGATAATGTGTGAAATTATATTCTCTTGATTGTTAAACAACGTACTTTTACATTTTAAGCCATTCATTAGAAAATAATATAGCAAAAAATCTGATACTTATGGGTATTTTTAAAATTCATCTATAATAAATATTTAAGTACATACTACAAATAAATACCTAATGAATTCAATTAAAATCAGTGGAAATAATTGTTATAAAATGTTAAAACATGTTATTTATTGCCGGGCGCGGTGGCTCAAGCCTGTAATCCCAGCACTTTGGGAGGCCGAGACGGGTGGATCACGAGGTCAGGAGATCGAGACCATCCTAGCTAACACGGTGAAACCCCGTCTCTACTAAAAAATACAAAAAACTAGCCGGGCGAGGTGGCGGGCGCCTGTAGTCCCAGCTACTCGAGAGGCTGAGGCAGGAGAATGGCGTAAACTCGGGAGGCGGAGCTTGCAGTGAGCTGAGATCCGGCCACTGCACTCCATCCAGCCTGGGCGACAGAGCGAGACTCCGTCTCAAAAAAAACAAAAAACAAAACAAAACAAAAACATGTTATTTATTTTATAGCAACATGGTACATTGTTGAATCCCAGAAAGAAAAACAGCAGAATAATAAGTAAATCAAATCAGGTAGCCTCTAACTAAACAATATATATATTTTTTCAGTCATTCTCTAAAAGGACATAAATTTCTATATGTTTTCCAATACTGCTGAAATTGTGAAGCCTCTGGCTATTTAGGAAAAAATATGAAAACTATTACATAAAATTTCATTCATAACTTACTTTTAAAAATAGTATAATTTATTCTTAGATTATAACTCAGTTATCTATCACTATCATTTTTCTTTTTTCTCTGGTTCTGTCTACAGCAAAGTCAAATAACTGAATTTATTTCAGGATTAATTATTATATTTCAGTAGAGGACAGAAAGCAACAGTGTTGCTTCTGAGTCTTTTTCATACCTTATCTTCCTTTCCTGAGCTCCTTTTGTCTACCACTGCTCTAATCTAAAATCCATATCCTCTGTTATATTTTCTACACCAAATTACCATAACTTAATGTGCTAATTTATAATTAATAAAGAATATCGGGGCCGGGCGCGGTGGCTCAAGCCTGTAATCCCAGCACTTTGGGAGGCCGAGACGGGCGGATCACTAGGTCAGGAGATCGAGACCATCCTGGCTAACACGGTGAAACCTCGTCTCTACTAAAAAAATACAAAAAACTAGCCAGGCGAGGCGGCGGGCACCTGTAGTCCCAGCTACTCGGGAGGCTGAGGCAGGAGAATGGCTAAACCCAGGAGGCGGAGCTTGCTGAGATCCGGCCACTGAGCTCCAGCCTGGGCGACAGAGCGAGACTCCGTCTCAAAAAAAAAAAAAAAAAAAAAAAAAAAAAAGAATATCCGGTTTTCTCTATGTACTTAAGAAATAACAAAGCCCAGCTACACCTAATGGACCTACTAATAATGGGCGTACTAATAAAACACATGGGAGGGCAGAAATGATAGAACTGAAATATGTCCAAGTCAAGTTGTTCAGTTGCCTCCTGAACAGGAGAGAAGGCTATTAAAGCTAAATTCGTTTTTGACACTAATCATTCTTTTAACATGTTCCCTTTGTTGATGAAGTCTCTTTCATTGTTTTTATTTTTACTCTTTATTCTAGAAATGTTTTCATGCATTTACTAAATACAATCAGAGCTACTCCTTGCTATAAAAGTACTTACAGATTATATGGCTTAACACTGTCCTGGAAACATCTATTTTTTTAATTAATTTATTTTTGTCTCAAATATCTTTTAAAATCTTCTTTAACTGTTATACTCTTGTCTCGGTCAGTGTTTTGTCATGTTTTGCTGAGGAATTTTGTAAGCAGCTCACATTGAGTCTTTCAAATATTGTTCTGTCACTCACCTGAAATTGGTCATTTGCATATGCAAGAATTACCTTACAAACACACACAACAATTTATCAAGTCTCCTTCAAAAATTAGTCCAAGTACTGTTTCCTTTCAAAAGTAATTCCTTATCTCACTGGAAAAATATTGACCTCCTTTAAATATTGCTAGTATTTTAAAATATAATATTGTGTTTTATTATATATTAATTAAACAATATATAAAATTATATGTTACACTATACATACCATATTACATATGCGTGTTTATATACACATATAAATATGTGCATGTATGTGTACACACGTTTGTGTGTGTGTATATGTATATATATAGAGAGAGGGAGATATCTGTGTCTATACTTATATCGAGAGAGAGAGAGAGATTGACCATTTAAATTATGTGATTACTTCAGTATTATGTAATACTTTGATTTATGATACTTTTAACATTTCTACTGTCATTTATGCTATAATATTGCTGTAACATATTCTCAAAATAACTTCCCTTACAACTACAACTCTTCTATTTTTTTCCTATTTTTCTCTCATTCATCTAACATATTGTGTTTGAATTCCACATATTCTATCTTCTCTTGGTGACAACACACAGACATCTCACGTGCATGTGTAAATACTCACAACATATGCACACAAATCACTTAAAGGTCATAAACGACCTATATATTAATCATTGGAAAAAAGCATGGACAAACCTTATATTAATGAGTCCAAGATCGGCAAAACATGTTTCCTGACCATTTTAATAGCTTTTCACAAGGACCCGAGGTGTTTAGCAGCTTTTAAAGTCCACATGCAAGTCTGTAAAATCCTTTATTCAATGAATTTTTTTTTCACTCTAGTTGGACATTGAAGTAAATATGAAACCAACCCTAAATAAAAATTGTACCCTTTTCCCCTTAGTGAAAGAAGATCTACATTTCTGTCAGACCCAATTGGAGTAAAATCTGATATTTAAAACTAAAGAAGATGGTAATCATGCTGATTCTCAAAGTACTCATTTGTCAAATGGGAATAACAGTATCAACTACATGGAGATTTTATAGAAATTAAATAAGATAAAATAGTTTGGTAACTAAAAAAGTAAATAAATCCCTTTAAGTTCCTATCATACTGCTGTTCTTCCATCCTCAGTAGCTTTAAAAGAACCTTCAGAGGGGGCGGAGCAAGATGGCCGAATAGGAACAGCTCCAGTCTCCAACTCCCAGCGCGAGCGACCGGTGATCTCTGCATTTTCAACTGAGGTACTGGGTTCATCTCACTGGGGAGTGCCGGACGATCGGTGCTGGTCAGCTGCTGCAGCCGACCAGCGAGAGCTGAAGCAGGGCGAGGCATCGCCTCACCTGGGAAGCGCAAGGGGGAAGGGAATCCCTTTTCCTAGCCAGGGGAACTGAGACACACAACACCTGGAAAATCGGGTAACTCCCACCCCAATACTGCACTTTAAGCAAACAGGCACAACAGGAGATCATATCCCACACCTGTCCGGGAGGGTCCCACACCCACGGAGCCTCCCTCATTGCTAGCACAGCAGTCTGCAATATCACGGCAAGGCAGCAACAAGGCTGGGGGAGGGGCGCCCGCCATTGCTGAGGCTTAAGTAGGTAAACAAAGCTGCTGGGAAGCTCAAACTGGGTGGAGCTCACAGCAGCTCAAGGAAACCTGCCTGTCTCTGTAGACTCCACCTCTGGGGACAGGGCACAGTAAAAATAACAAAAACAGCAGAAACCTCTGCAGACACAAACGACTCTGTCTGACAGCTTTGAAGAGAGCAGTGGATCTCCCAACACGGAGGTTGAGATCTGAGAAGGGACAGACTCCCTGCTCAAGTGGGTCCCTGACCCCTGAGTAGCCTAACTGGGAGACATCCCCCACTAGGGGCAGTCTGACACCCCACACCTCACAGGGTGGAGTACACCCCTGAGAGGAAGCTTCCAAAGCAAGAATCAGACAGGTACACTCGCTGTTCAGAAATATTCTATCTTCTGCAGCCTCTGCTTCTGATATCCAGGCAAACAGGGTCTGGAGTGGACCTCAAGCAATCTCCAACAGACCTACAGCTGAGAGTCCTGACTGTTAGAAGGAAAACTATCAAACAGGAAGGACACCTACACCAAAACCCCATCAGTACATCACCATCATCAAAGACCAGAGGCAGATAAAACCACAAAGATGGGAAAACAGCAGGGCAGAAAAGCTGGAAATTCAAAAAATAAGAGCGCATCTCCCCCGGCAAAGGAGCGCAGCTCATCGCCAGCAACGGATCAAAGCTGGACGGAGAATGACTTTGACGAGATGAGAGAAGAAGGCTTCAGTCCATCAAATTTCTCAGAGCTAAAGGAGGAATTACGTACCCAGCGCAAAGAAACTAAAAATCTTGAAAAAAAAGTGGAAGAATTGATGGCTAGAGTAATTAATGCAGAGAAGGTCATAAACGAAATGAAAGAGATGAAAACCATGACATGAGAAATACGTGACAAATGTACAAGCTTCAGTAACCGACTCGATCAACTGGAAGAAAGAGTATCAGCGATTGAGGATCAAATGAATGAAATGAAGCGAGAAGAGAAACCAAAAGAAAAAAGAAGAAAAAGAAATGAACAAAGCCTGCAAGAAGTATGGGATTATGTAAAATGACCAAATCTACATCTGATTGGGGTGCCTGAAAGTGAGGGGGAAGATGGAACCAAGTTGGAAAACACTCTTCAGGATATCATCCAGGAGAACTTCCCCAACCTAGTAGGGCAGGCCAACATTCAAATCCAGGAAATACAGAGAATGCCACAAAGATACTCCTCGAGAAGAGCAACTCCAAGACACATAATTGCCAGATTCACCAAAGTTGAAATGAAGGAAAAAATCTTAAGGGCAGCCAGAGAGAAAGGTCGGGTTACCCACAAAGGGAAGCCCATCAGACTAACAGCAGATCTCTCAGCAGAAACTCTACAAGCCAGAAGAGAGTGGGGGCCAATATTCAACATTCTTAAAGAAAAGAATTTTAAACCCAGAATTTCATATCCAGCCAAACTAAGTTTCATAAGTGAAGG
This sequence comes from Macaca mulatta, assembly GCF_049350105.2. Taxonomy (NCBI): domain Eukaryota; kingdom Metazoa; phylum Chordata; class Mammalia; order Primates; family Cercopithecidae; genus Macaca; species Macaca mulatta. Next base: position 64,511,895 of record NC_133422.1, read on the forward strand.
AGAAATGAAATCCTTTACAGATAAGCAAATGCTTAGAGATTTTGTCACCACTAGGCCTGCCTTACAAGAGACCCTGAAGGAAGCACTAAACATGGAAAGGAACAACCGGTACCAGCCATTGCAAAAACATGCCAAAATGTAAGGACCATCGAGGCTAGGAAGAAACTGCATCAACGAACAAGCAAAATAACCAGTTAATATCATAATGGCAGGATCAAGTTCACACATAACAATATTAACCTTAAATGTAAATGGACTAAATGCTCCAATTAAAAGACATAGACTGGCAAACTGGATAAAGAGTCAAGACCCATCAGTCTGCTGTATTCAGGAGACCCATCTCACATGCAGAGACATACATAGGCTCAAAATAAAGGGATGGAGGAAGATTTACCAAGCAAATGGAGAACAAAAAAAAGCAGGGGTTGCAATACTAGTCTCTGATAAAACAGACTTTAAACCATCAAAGATCAAAAGAGACAAAGAAGGCCATTACATAATGGTAAAGGGATCAATTCAACAGAAAGAGCTAACTATCCTAAATATATATGCACCCAATACAGGAGCACCCAGATTCATAAAGCAAGTCCTTAGAGACTTACAAAGAGACTTAGACTCCCATACAATAATAATGGGAGACTTCAACACTCCACTGTCAACATTATACAGATCAACGAGACAGAAAGTTAACAAGGATATCCAGGAATTGAACTCATCTCTGCAGCAAGCAGACCTAACAGACATCTATAGAACTCTCCACCCCAAATCAACAGAATATACATTCTTCTCAGCACCACATCGTACTTACTCCAAAATTGGCCACGTAATTGGAAGTAAAGCACTCCTCAGCAAATGTACAAGAACAGATATTATAACAAACTGTCTCTCACACCACAGTGCAATCAAACTAGAACTCAGGACTAAGAAACTCAATCAAAACCGCTCAACTACATGGAAACTGAACAACCTGCTCCTGAATGACTACTGGGTACATAACGAAATGAAGGCAGAAGTAAAGATGTTCTTTGAAACCAATGAGAACAAAGATACAGCATACCAGAATCTCTGGGACACATTTAAAGCAGTGTGTAGAGGGAAGTTTATAGCACTAAATGCCCACAAGAGAAAGCAGGAAAGATCTAAAATTGACACTCTAACACCGCAATTAAAAGAACTAGAGAAGCAAGAGCAAACACATTCAAAAGCTAGCAGAAGGCAAGAAATAACTAAGATCAGAGCAGAACTGAAGGAGATAGAGACACAAAAAAACCTCCAAAAAATCAATGAATCCAGGAGTTGGTTTTTTGAAAAGATCAACAAAATTGACAGACCACTAGCAAGACTAATAAAGAAGAAAAGAGAGAAGAATCAAATCGACGCAATTAAAAATGACAAAGGGGATATCACCACCGACCCCACAGAAATACAAACTACCATCAGAGAATACTATAAACACTTCTACGCAAATAAACTGGAAAATCTAGAAGATGGATAATTTCCTGGACACTTACACTCTTCCAAGACTAAATCAGGAAGAAGTTGAATCCCTGAATAGACCAATAGCAGGCTCTGAAATTGAGGCAATAATTAATAGCCTACCAACCAAAAAAAGTCCAGGACCAGATGGATTCACAGCTGAATTCTACCAGAGGTACAAGGAGGAGTTGGTACCATTCCTTCTGAAACTATTCCAATCAATAGAAAAAGAGGGAATCCTCCCTAACTCATTTTACGAGGCCAACATCATCCTGATACCAAAGCCTGGCAGAGACACAACAAAAAAAGAGAATTTTAGACCAATATCCCTGATGAACATCAATGCAAAAATCCTCAATAAAATAGTGGCAAACCGGATTCAGCAACACATCAAAAAGCTTATCCACCATGATCAAGTGGGCTTCATCCCTGGGATGCAAGGCTGGTTCAACATTCGCAAATCAATAAACATAATCCAGCATATAAACAGAACCAAAGACAAGAACCACATGATTATCTCAATAGATGCAGAAAAGGCTTTTGACAAAATTCAACAGCCCTTCATGCTAAAAACGCTCAATAAATTCGGTATTGATGGAACGTACCTCAAAATCATAAGAGCTATTTATGACAAACCCACAGCCAATATCATACTGAATGGGCAAAAACTGGAAAAATTCCCTTTGAAAACTGGCACAAGACAGGGATGCCCTCTCTCACCACTCCTATTCAACATAGTGTTGGAAGTTCTGGCTAGGGCAATCAGGCAAGGGAAAGAAATCAAGGATATTCAGTTAGGAAAAGAAGAAGTCAAATTGTCCCTCTTTGCAGATGACATGATTGTATATTTAGAAAACCCCATTGACTCAGCCCAAAATCTCCTTAAGCTGATAAGCAACTTCAGCAAAGTCTCAGGATACAAAATTAATGTGCAAAAATCACAAGCATTCTTATACACCAGTAACAGACAAACAGAGAGCCAAATCAGGAATGAACTTCCATTCACAATTGCTTCAAAGAGAATAAAATACCTAGGAATCCAACTTACAAAGGATGTAAAGGACCTCTTCAAGGAGAACTACAAACCACTGCTCAGTGAAATCAAAGAAGACACAAACAAATGGAAGAACATACCATGCTCATGGATAGGAATAATCAATATCGTGAAAATGGCCATACTGCCCAAGGTAATTTATAGATTCAATGCCATCCCCATCAAGCTACCAATGAGTTTCTTCACAGAATTGGAAAAAAACTGCTTTAAAGTTCATATGGAACCAAACAAGAGCCCGCATCTCCAAGACAATCCTAAGTCAAAAGAACAAAGCTGGAGGCATCATGCTACCTGACTTCAAACTATACTACAAGGCTACAGTAACCAAAACAGCATGGTACTGGTACCAAAACAGAGATATAGACCAATGGAACAGAACAGAGTCCTCAGAAATAATACCACACATCTACAGCCATCTGATCTTTGACAAACCTGAGAGAAAAAAGAAATGGGGAAAGGATTCCCTATTTAATAAATGGTGCTGGGAAAATTGGCTAGCCATAAGTAGAAAGCTGAAACTGGATCCTTTCCTTACTCCTTATACGAAAATTAATTCAAGATGGATTAGAGACTTAAATATTAGACCTAATACCATAAAAATCCTAGAGGAAAACCTAGGTAGTACCATTCAGGACATAGGCATGGGAAAAGACTTCATGACTAAAACACCAAAAGCAACGGCAGCAAAAGCCAAAATTGACAAATGGGATCTCATTAAACTAAAGAGCTTCTGCACAGCAAAAGAAACTACCATCAGAGTGAACAGGCAACCTACAGAATGGGAGAAAATTTTTGCAATCTACTCATCTGACAAAGGGCTAATATCCAGAACCTACAAAGAACTCAAACAAATTTACAAGAAAAAAACAAACAACTCCATCAAAAAGTGGGCAAAGGATATGAACAGACATTTCTCAAAAGAAGACATTCATACAGCCAACAGACACATGAAAAAATGCTCATCATCACTGGCCATCAGAGAAATGCAAATCAAAACCACAATGAGATACCATCTCACACCAGTTAGAATGGCGATCATTCAAAATTCAGGAAACAACAGGTGCTGGAGAGGATGTGGAGAAATAGGAACACTTTTACACTGTTGGTGGGATTGTAAACTAGTTCAACCATTATGGAAAACAGTATGGTGATTCCTCAAGGATCTAGAACTAGATGTACCATATGACCCAGCCATCCCATTACTGGGTATATACCCAAAGGATTATAAATCATGCTGCTATAAAGACACATGCACACGTATGTTTATTGCGGCACTATTCACAATAGCAAAGACTTGGAATCAACCCAAATGTCCATCAGTGACAGACTGGATTAAGAAAATGTGGCACATATACACCATGGAATACTATGCAGCCATCAAAAAGGATGAGTTTGTGTCCTTTGTAGGGACATGGATGCAGCTGGAAACCATCATTCTTAGCAAACTATCACAAGAACAGAAAACCAAACACCGCATGTTCTCACTCATAGGTGGGAACTGAACAATGAGATCACTTGGACTCGGGAAGGGGAACATCACACACCGGGGCCTATCATGTGGAGGGGGGAAGGGGGAGGGATTGCATTGGGAGTTATACCTGATGTAAATGACGAGTTGATGGGTGCTGACGAGTTGATGGGTGCAGCACACCAACATGGCACAAGTATACATATGTAACAAACCTGCACGTTATGCACATGTACCCTAGAACTTAAAGTATAATAATAATAAATAAATTTAAAAAAAAAGAACCTTCAAAATTGATTAATTCAGGACATTTTTGTGATCTTCCAGGTTAGAGATCAAACAGGGAAATGGCACTTATTATTGTAGAAATATATCTGTGTATGTTCATATCTGGCCAACCTATGGTTACAGGAAAATCTGATTTTCTACTAGCTCTATGAACTTCAAAAATCACTTAACCTCGTTGAGCCTAATATTCCTCTATGTAATACAATTAATAATCTTTACTTTGCATCTTTTTTAATATTATAAATATATGCAATATGCTTATAATGACACATAATTCATTAACGTTAGTTATGGAAGTAGTAGCTTCTCTTTTATATGAAGATATTTTGTAAACAGAAAATATTTTCATTCATTCCTCCTGCACGTCTGTTGTGAAAGTACATATAAAGTTATAAGGTGTAATAGCCCCAATTTGAGAGACGAGAAACGGAGAATAGACATATGCTACGTTTATATCTATTGCACACTGATTAAAATTCTATTAAATTCTGTTAATAGTTACATCAAAAGAGTATTTCATACCTTAATTTTAATAAATATTACTTCACTAAGCAAGATAAAGCAACTGAACCAATAAGAAATAAAATTCCGCATATAATATATAGTCTTAGGAACAAAAAAGCCAACAGGACATCTCTGATCTGATGTAACCATTTAATGACATGCGCAGGTGGCAGAATCTCCCTATATCTGATGACAGAAGAGTAGGAAATGAGAGCATAAAAGAATGACATACCCTAGGAAAAGGAATCTGGTCACATTCTTGACCTACTCTCATATGTGTTCTACTGTTTCTGATTTTGTGGTCAACATAACTCTAAACTTCCCACATTTCAACCAACAGTAGAAATGGGTAGAGAATAATGACTATGCCAGAGTCAAAGGAACCCACTGTCACAGCATCTGTCATTAACTGATAACTATCATTGGCTTTCTGGCTAATAGTGATCATTGGCTATTTCCTCCCCAAACCCTCCCAGACTCTAATAGGTACTACCTGTCATTAGAACCTAAGGTGGGAGATTTACAAAAATTCAGTACTTAGCATTGAAATTTCTTCTTTATCTGGTTATGTAAATGCATGTTTCCGCTTCTTTGTAAGAGCCTGTTGTTATGATAGCCTCACATAATTTGAGTTCCATAAATTATTTTTCTCTTTTTTTTTTCCTGTACTCATCTCAGCAGCCAAAGGAAATATAATTATCACCTTATTTATAAAGCTTCTCTTTTTTCAATTATGGTAATGTGTTTCTAACTTTCCATTCCAAATATATGACCCTAAATCCCACTTCTACACTTACTGTTAACACTTCATACTTGTCTACTGTTCTTTAACTAAAAGTCCTAATTCTCTGTTTTACATTTTTAGTAACATATGGATTAGTAAAAATGTGATTGTGATTTAGATTCAAATGAGGAATCTGATGAATGATATAAGCCTCTCATCTCCCTCACACAAATTATATATACAAACAAGTTTACCCATCAACTTAGAGGTTAGGATCACCTTCAAGCTTATTTTTGGATAAATTTACCAGCCAGAAAACCTGAATTAACAATGCTGTACATAGAGAATTTTGTAGCAAATTAATTTAAACTTACAAGACTCAGAATCAAAGAGAACTAGCTAGCCACTCTTCCTCTAAGTTGAGTGAACTTAATGATCTTATTAATTTTTCTGTACCCTACTTAACTCATCAATAAAGTTGGCTCACTTGGTGTCTAGAGGCTCCTTAGCTCCAATTATTAAATATTCCATAATTCTAATTGCTAAGTACTGTTAAATCATAACTCTCTACTATTCAAGTATGTTTTATTCCTCTGCAGAGGTTGAAATACCATGCATTGAAGCTTTGAAAATCACACAGAATATGCATTTACATCAATGGATGATCACATTAATACATCTTAGGTCAAATAATTGATAGGAGACACTGTATTATGATTAGGCATTTTACATGTATTATCTAACCGATATTCACAAAACTTTTGTATGGCAGTATGATCACATTTTATAGATAAAGAAACTGAATATCAGAGAAATTAAGTGGTGTTATCATAATCATATAAATGGCCATAAGTCAATCAGTGGCAGAGATAGGATTTATATCCATGATCCATCATCATACATCATTTTCCACCATCACATTTCACTTAAAAATAGTATTTGATAAAGACATTTAAAAATGTGAATACATAATTTAAAATGTGCTTTCATGTTTACTTTTAATATAGGGTTTTTCAGTACGTTGAATCTATTGAAACAGCATCACACATCATTACCTGTGGTGGAAGCAGTGGCAATCTTATAAAGGCAAGGAGCATGCTCAGGTCGTTGCATCTACTCTGCATGTCATACTTGACCCACATCATCAATGCATGGAAAATGGTTTCTTCATCAGGAACATTGACATCATCACTGGCCAGTAGTTTGTGGAGCTCCTCAGCTGGAAGGAGTAAAAACTCTTGATTTCTGATAACTTCCATTATGTTTTCCTGCAGGGAGAAAACATCTTGGCATAAATTCTGTTTCACTTTTATTTAGCTAGTAAAGCATTTCAGAAAGAAATAAGAAAAGTAGTCAATAACCTTTGTTCTCATTATAACATAATCCTTGAGACTCAATCCTTCAGAAACTAGAAACTGTTAAGATGAAAGCATTGTAATTGTAATTGAAGTGTAAATGTATCCCAGACAGCACAGATCTTGTAATAAGTGGAGGATTATAATGCTGAGCTTTGTTATGCAGGCAGAACGTACTAAGTGATTACATGTTCAAGTTTCAAGTGTACTGCTATATAAGATTTGGTGAACAGGAAAAAATAACATCTCACATTTTTAAAAGCTTGACTATATATATAGACATATATATGAGAATCAGAAAATGACACTAAAATTGCATAGATAAAAGTAGCACTATAAGATGCACCACTGTTTATTCAAAAGAGAAATAATAGGACATATAGGCCACTGAAGTCACAAAATCCAGTATGTTCCACCCTACTATTATCTCTTTTCCCTCCCTCTTTTCATGACAATTTCTTTGGCTTAATTCATATTCCCATTTATTTTCTTCCTGATTGCTCCCATAACCTCTTAATTACGCTGCCTAACTCTATTCTTAGATTCTCAGTTTCATCCTCTATCATGATGCCGGAATAATATTTCCAAAACATAAATGTGCTCGTGGTTTTATTCTGAAGCTTTTGTTTGTTTTGTTTTGTTTTATGATTTCTCCTTATCTTTTGGTTCAAATTTATTGTTTTAGCAAGCTGCTGTTCATACCTTTTCTGGTTCTCTTTGTTTTTCAATTTGCCATCTTGTTTGACGTGTCCTCCCTCATTTACTCCATTGCTTAAAATGATTTTTATCAACCTTGCTGTTCTAAATTTCTGCCACATTCCAAGATTCAATTCAAGAGCTACCTATTATATATGGCTCCTCAAGTTTCTATTGAGTCCCCTTTGAGCTGGTGACGCCTTCACTATCCCCTTATGGTGTGTAGTGGTGTATCCCTGCCACAGCAGATACCACATCGCAGCCTAATCTTTGGTAAACGTAGAAATCTTTTCACAAATTTTAAGCTGTAAGACCCTGATTTATATAACCTTGTATATCTAGATCCTGGCACAAAGCCTAGAAAACAGCAGAGGAGCAGTACATATTTGCTGAATACATGAATTGATAATCTCTGTAGAGAAAAATAAAATTGTAGAAACAGCACAGGACAGTACAGTGTTTAACAACATGTTTTTAAAACTACTTGTCAAAAACTTTCTTACATTTTAAGCAAAAAGGCTTCTGTGGACAATACATGTTTAGAGAGAAGACAGAGATTCCGTTGTTTGGCCTTCTCTGCTCCACCTCTCCCCATGTCTCCTGGGATAGCTCCACTATATAACAAACACTTCTCAGGTTCTAGTTTTAAAGCCACGGTGGTGGCAGCAATATCCACAGGACACATATTTTAGTATAAAAACTGTAGTAGAGTGACACTAAGACTCTTGCAAAGAAGGCATTGTGACTATGCTAAACAGAGTAGAGGATTCAGCAAGTAACCATTAATCTGTATGTTAGAGCAGTTTCAAATTTATTTTTTGAGGAGAAACCTGGCCTGTGTTATAGTATATCCTTGGAGCTGAAGTAACTTCAGCTTTCACAAAAGGGCACTAACTTACTTTCTTTCAGGGTGTCTGTCATACATTTATATTAATTGTAAAATAATAATAATAATACTATTTGTAAATAATGTCCCCAGAATAACTGAAAGTAGTTATTTTGGTTCCAGGACATTGTTTTGTTCTTTGTGTTTCCTTTGGGCGCTATGTAAATTATAGATGTCCAATAACTATTCACGTAATTAACAAATTAAGTGTTCTGGGATGTTTTGCCATCAGATTTTTCAAAAAAAAAAAAAAAAAACACTACGTTAAACTAAAGATGTTCTGAGGAATCTTTGAAAGATTTGTCCATCTGTTTTTCCAGTTACTAAAAAATCTATGCCTCCATTAAAATACACACAGAACTCTATAGCTAGGCCATCAGAATATAGTGAGTGATATCATAAAAAACAGCTCTATGAAACTCCTAGTGGTGTCTGTCATAAAGATACTGTTCAAGGCATATTTCATTATATTTTATAGTGTCCTCTTTATGATGACCCTTGGGAGAAGTTTCTTTCAGGTTTTAGTAGCAAGAATAATTGCACTTCTCCTGAGTAAATTGGTTTGCTTTTATCATGGATGTTGTAAATTATGAAATTCATCAGATTTCTCTTTTTATTTGGCCTCCAGAAAACTTAGAGTCAAATTGAAATCTATCTGGTAGGAAGGCTATAGACTTTTATAGTTTGATTTCTTTTTCAGACAGTTCTGATAATAGATTCATTTAATACTGCTACAGCAGTTTTTCTTTTCTTTTTCTTTTTATTTCTGCATCTAACTTAGAGAATATTCCAGTAATTTTGTATTTTTAGAAGTTACACTAAATCTTTTGGTACCAGCAGCATTGTTTCTACAAACTGCTGCAAGTAAATGGGACCTTAGGAGCTGGTATCAGATCTTTCACACTTACCTACATATTATTACATAGGTGTTAATTTTTTTTCTTCTACATTTTATTGAATTTCTCAAGTTCGCCTTGTTTTCTTTTTTCCATCAAGCCTCAATTTAGCGATATTTTGTTTATTGTACCTACAATGTAGGTTCTGGAAATTGTTTTAACATCATTATGTGTTATTGCTAAAAGAGGAAATATAAATTCAATGAGTTTCTTACATTGCTTGCATATGTTAGCAAACTCCTTACTGTCTATGAAGATCATATAACAAGAGGCCTGGTTGCCTTTTGTACAATCAGTTTCTTAGGTTTATTCAGTCATCCATTCGGCATAGGTTTATTGAAACCCTGATATATGGCCCTGGTAATCATCGTAAGGACAAAATGGATTTGAATAAAAAACTTGCCATGTGGGAGACACCTATAAAAACTGCAGTATCTGGAAAATGATAGTAGTCAACTGTAGAATCCAGCTTTTCAAATGGACCTAGAATATTAGAAAGGAGTTTAAACCATAAAATGGGAAATGGAGACATACAGTATTCTGGCCAGTGAAATCCATATAAAGACGTAATAGCAGGGAGTATAGTATGTGATGCCATAGTTGAATATATTGAATCTCATATGAACACACATACATACATACACCCATTTTCTACATGTGGGTTAAAAATGCTTGTTATAAAGAAAGATTTTGGCTACAAACATAAGTTGCCATTTCATAAAACAGGATAGTTACAAAAATAAAGGCTAAACTACTATTTACTGTGGCTTCTTCCTAACATTTTAAAATAATTTTTCTAGCTAAAAAAATGTAGTTTTGTGTTATCCTGAATAGACGGAAGTTTTGTACTGATTTTTTTGTTTGTTTAATGATTTCCTGGACTTAATATAAACATATTTTCTAATATTCATTTCTTCTGTGCATTAATTAAATTATGATCTTCCCCCATTAATTACTGTTAATAATATAAATATAATTGTTTTGAAATTTTATTAGAAAAGTAACTTTTTTATCTGACAATTAGCTGTAAATTTATGGTAATATTGTATCAAACAACATAAGTAAATCCTTTCAACTATCATCTTTTTGTTATTAGGTTTAAAATATGGATGTTAAACTATAGCAACATATTTTATTATCATTTAAATAACTTTAATTTTGTTTACTTAATGAGTAGCTAATATCAAACCAACACATTATGTGCTATATGTTTAACTTAAGAACTCTCTCTCTCTCATGGAAGTCTACTGAGTTAAGACTTATGTCTTACCATCTTATTCTCTGACCATTAGTTAATTACAGTCAACTCCTAGACACTGTTCTAAGCATTATGGAAGGAAGATAAATCCTTTGTCAGACCATTGCATAATCTCTGGCTTCATTTCAATGCACCAGAGGATATAGAATTTATTTAATTATCTGTCTAGTTAGTTATTGGTTAGAAAGATGAGTTCTTAAGAGGCTCATAATGCCAAGTACCTGAAAAAACAAAAGGAGATCCTGGAATTTGGCTACATCCTCTGGTTGAGGTTGACTAGGTAAGTATGAAAAATATAATCTTTGGGTCTAAGGTTTTGGGTCAAAGATTTTAAAATTTCTAATTCTGTAAGCATCCTTTGCAAGCGAAGTTTTGAGGGTTTCATGATATATGCATGGTTCTACTATTTTAAGGATTGAGATTGAAAAACTCATCTTTTGACTTTGGAGGCAATGTTTTTCCTGTTATGTTATGTACTAGATTGAAATGAAATTTTCAATCTTCTATTTCGTTGGATCCAAAGGTACAATGTAGGCCACAGCGGCTGTTTCCCCAGAGGGCACAGGTAGTAAACCTTAGCCACAGCTTTGGTGTTCTCTACCAAACAGCTTTTTCATTTTTTACAACAGGGTCAGGTTGATAATTTTCTAAATCTTTAAGATCTGCTTCACTTTTGATTTTAAATTCTGTCTTTGAATTATTTCCATTTTCTTGAAATTTACTATAAGCAGTTGACAGAAGCAACGTGGCTCCTTCGATACTTGGCTTAGAGATTTCTTCTGCCAAGTATTTTGCCACTCACAATTTCTTCTTTCCACAAAACACTGGGATGCAAATACAATTCAGCTAAGTTCTTTGCCACTTTATAACAAGGGTCACTTTCCCTTCAATTACCAAAAACCTATTCCTCATTTCAATCTGAGACCTCATCAGGATGGTCTTTACTGTCATAGTTCTACCAACATTCTGATCGCAATGACTTAGCTAATCTGAGACTTTCTCTACTGTTATCTTCTGAGGTCTCACCTAAATTTCCCTTTACAGTTTGTTCAGGCAATATCAGTTTATTCTAGCATGCATTTCAAAACTCCTCCAGCCATTATTCATTACGTAGTTCCGAAGCTTCTTCCACATTTTTAGGGATTTGTTATAGTAACTCCTTACCCCTCAGTATCAATTTCTGTCTTACTTATTTTCTGAGCTGCTATAAAAACTATCTTAGACTGGATAATTTATAAACTACAGAAAATTTTTGCTCACAGTTTTAGAGACTGGAAAGTCCAAGATCAAGGCACCAGCAGATTTGTTGTCTGGCGAGGACTCCTTCCTTATAGATGGCATTTTCTTGCTGTATTCTCATATGGCAGAAGGAGCAAACAAGCTTCCTCTGGCCTCTTACAAGGGCACTAATCCCATTTATAAAGGCAGAGCCCTTATGATCCAAATACCTCACCATGTCCTTTAGCTTTTAATATAACCACAGTGGGGATTAGGTTTTAACATATGGAATTTGAGGGGACACAAATCATAGCAGCATCCCTTCCAAAGGTTATATTTAACATTAACCTAAGAATATGACCTTAGGTGGAAATAGGGTCTTTGCAAATATAGTTGATTAAGTTAAGAAAAAGTCATACTGGATTGGGATGGACCATAATCTAATGACTGTGGTCTTTCCAAGAGACATTTTGAGACACACAGATACACAGTGAGTAGAACTCAGTGTGAAGAAATGAGAGACACAAAGGGAAGAAGACCATCTGAGATGGAGGCAGAGATTGTGTGTAGTTATGCTACCACAAACTGAGAAATAACGAAGATTGTCAGTAACAGAAGCTGGAAGAAGCAAGAAAGGATTCTTCTCCAGACACTTTAGGAAAACACATGACCCCAGGAACAATGTGACTTTGAATTTCCAGTCTTTAGAACTGTGAAAAAGTAATTGTAATGTATTTTATGCCACCCATTTTGTGGGATTTTGTACAGCAGATCTACGAAACTAACACACATCGTTGGAGAAATGTATAAAAATTATAATTTTAAAAAACTTACTTTAAAAATCTCAAATAAACTTAAGAAAGCATCACAACTATTTCCAATCTTTAAGAATTTCTAAGTTATTTCTTTTATGGAGTAATGCCTTTAAGAAATACTAGTTTTCCCATGTCCCTTATGGAGGATAGCAAATATCAAGAGTTGTAAATACAATCCGAGTGAGCACCTTAAGAGTAAGGCTGCATATATGCGTATTTGTTGCATAGGTCATATATATGTGCATATATATATATAATTTTCTATTGCTTTTTAGAATTTAAACTTTCTAAAAATGCAGAGTTGAGAAAGGCATCTCCCTTCAAGTATCAAGTGTTTTTAGTAATAATTACCTTATTGTTGCTGCACTGACATATTGCTGTCAAGATTCTAACTTTTTCAGGCTTTAAAACAAATTTTCCTGGGCTTTTGATTATTTGCCTTGCCTGAATTTTTAATCCCTGTGTCAAAGTTGCTGACTAAACTGTTGAACACTACCTTAGAATTTGAAAGGGAATGGAAACTCTTTATGAGATTGTCACAACTTGTTATTTTACTGGGGAGAATGCTGAAGCTGAGAGGAGTGCACATATAGTCACACTCATGGTCAAGATAAGGCTAGGATTAGAAACTCAGCCTTTTGTCCTTAAGTCTGTGACACTTCCCATTATACTACCTGGCCTATCTATTGTTTGATTTTTTTTTTTTTTCTGGTTCTCCTCACCCATCTATTTTGAGCTTAATATCTTACTTTGACCTATGTGACATATATGCACCCTTACTCTTGAGATGCTCACCTGAATTTTATTTACAACTCTTGATATTTCTGGGTCTCACAACATGGTATGGTGATTATGGGTGATTTAATTTGGAGAGTTGGACAGGATGTAGATGTCAACTCTGCTACTTACTGGCTGTGTGACATTAGGGAGTTGGGTTTCTTGTATGTAAATGAGGATGAAAATAGCATCCATGATAATGCATTCTTATCAGAATTAGGTATGAAGACTAAATTAAATTTACTATCCTTAGAGGAGTGCCTGTCTCACAGAAAGGAACACGTAAGTGTTAGCCATTACTATTCTGCATTTGACCCTACCCTTCACTTCAACCTCCTCTTGCTAGCTCTAGAGGCTACATTAACATTACTTTCTCTATTTTTCTGATTATTCAGTCATTCAAGCTGATGGGCGAGGAGAACCAGAAAAAAATTAATCAAATAGATAGGCCAGGTAGTATAATGGGAAGTGTCATAGACTTAAGGACAAAAGGCTGAGTTTCTAATCCTAGCTTTATCTTGGCCATGAGTATGACTATATGTGAGCTCCTCTCAGCTTCAGCAGGCTCCCCAGTAAAATAACAAATTGTGACAATCTCATAATGAGTTTCCATTCTCTTTGAAATTCTAAGATAGTGTTCAACAGTTCAATCAGCAACTTTGACACAGGGATTAAATATTCAGGCAAGGCAAATAATCAAAACATTCAATTTATGTTTTACGGGATTCTTTATGCGTAGTATATGCTTAATACTGGAAATACAGAAATTAAAAAAAGAAAGGTTCTGGCCTTAAGAATTTTACTTTCTAGTGAGGGGGACAGTATAGTATTATAAGATAATTGCATCCATTTATAATAAGAAGAAAAATTTAGTGATTTGAAGAGGATGACAACAGAAGTGAAATAAAAGAGACCAGACTACATTTTCGTCCTTTCTGCAATAACAAGTTCCAAAAAAGAAAATGTTTGTAATATATCATAGATTCAAAAAGCACTAAGAAAATATTGGTGTCATCTGGTCCAATTCTCATTATCTAGACAGAATACCAAATAGGAATTACCGCTATCTAACATATTCTTAAATTAGAAGCATTCTTTGAAATCACTTAATTTAATTAACAATCCATGCACTTTTCTGTGCACTGATTACTGAGTAATTATTTTCAGTGATGGGAAACCCATGACTCTGTGAGGAAGCCCCTATCACTGCTGAATAGTTCTATTAGAAAATTGTCCGATTTTTGAAGTAACATCTGCCTTCTTGTAATTTTCTTTCATTCAAGAGCAAATCAATTACTTTTTTGTTTATTACCTTTGTAAATGCCTGCAGATTAATATTTTTTCTTCTATATATATGTGTATACACATATATATATGTATACACACACACATGTATCTCATTGTAAAGGCTAAAGAACTACCATTCTTTATCTGTATAAAAGGTCATAATTTTCAAAGCCAGGAAAGGATACTAGAGCTAAATATATAGTTTTAGTTGAAACTATATATGTCTCTGAATATACCTGCATTTTTCTTATTGCTTTAGAAATGATAAATAAAACAACAATCAGCAGATACTTTTGACTATATGTTGCTTGTTTGCATATATTTTTATCATATATACACAAACAGATACTTGTTTAATTAATACTATTTAAATTACACGACAAAGAAAAGTATTCAAAGAGATGTTAATATGTATAGGTTTAACGGTGTTTTCCTGTTTCCTCTGTATTTTGTTATCAGCTCTTAAAAAATAAACATGGAATATAATTTTTTAAGTGTTCAAATTATATGTTAGTTTCTTCCTTAATAATGGTACTATGCAGAAAAGTTACTAAATGCCATACATGTTTTGTTATCATACACATGAACCCTCTGCCGAGTTTCCCTTACTTAGAACAAAATTACCTAGATACAACTCCTTGGGACTGAAGTGAATGACTGCCAGTTTTCAGTTTTCTTTATTAATTCTATAGCACCCACTAAGTGGTGGCTCCCTAATTCATAGTAACTATATTTTTACAAAATATGAGAGTATTAATTTTTTTAAAAAAGAAGCATTTATAATTATCTCAAGACTGCTTCTAGTGTCAGAAATAATTTCTGGTGGTCATTCTTCAAGATTATCATACAGGAGAAAATATATTTTTGTTATTATAACCCCCTTAAATATATGTGATTCTATGACTGTAAGTGGTCTCAGACAAAATGCTGTTAAATAGATAAGAGGAGTTAGAAGTTACAGTGGAAACAACATTGACTTTTTAATAAGAAAGGGATGCTATTCCAATTCTGATCATTTCTAGTCAAGATTTCCCAGGCAAAATGCATTTAATAATTCTAAGACATCATCTCCTCACCTTGAATATAGATTTTATAACCACATCTAGTTAATAAACATTTTGCTGGTTTGCTTTGAATATAAATTGATATTAGAAAAAATAATATTTAAACTTTGGAATGTTACGCAAAACATTTGCAATTATTTTGGGAAGATTAACTCTTGTAATAATTTGGTCGTTTCTCACACTGGATATATATTGGTCAAAAGTTTAATATGTGATACCTATTGTCTACTAATGTAAGAGAAAGGAACCTATAGAAATGATTTATAAATTTTATTTAAAAAAATACTCTAGTCAGCTAAACTATACTACTTCTATTTTTTTGATTTAACAAAACTAATAAACTTCTCAAATATGTTAATTACTTTGCAAAGTTTAAATATACATGTATAAATTATTAGAGTAGTAGTATTTATTTTATAATTAGTAATATTAGGTACATTAACTTCCTGGTAGAGTATAAACCTATCTCTTCTGTCTGCTTGATAAATTGCTGAACATCAGTATTTGCCAATATTTTTTAGGTGTCTAGCAAAGTCATTGAGAATGGTGGGGCTAGAAAGTTTAGGAGAAAAGATAAATCTCTGTACAATCTTTATAAAAGCCATACGTTTTTGACAGTTTAGAAGAAAATAGTATCACTGAAAATTAAATCATGAGACAGTAACATACCTATGTATTGAGACCTGTTTCTTTTCATTGCAGTAAACTGTCCAGGGCACCTGATCATAGAATTTTTCTGAAATGATTTCCAGTGCTTGATGAAAGAATAAAAATAATGCTCCTCTACCACCTTACTAGAAAAAGAAACTTGTAATGCAAGACAGGATCTCTGCTTTTCCTGCTCTAGGACATCTTTCAGAAAAGTGGCTGGAAGAATCTACTTTTATCTGTAAGAAAGTATGTATATTATGTCAGGTGGTGCTTGTTCTGTACTTACAGAAAACTGAAAAAAAAAGTGTATACCTATCTTCTCAGAAAAACAAAACAAAACCAAAACTTTCCACGAACTAAAGAATTTTATTGTCAACCTAAGATTTATTTAGTCTTTTGTCCTCATGCTTATAAGCGTAAATGATACTTCAGGAAAGCCTGTTAGATGCATAATCAGAAATAGCTAGACAGTTGGGATAAAAAACATGTGTAGAAAGAAAGAAGTCAGTACAGAAGTTACTTACATAACCACATTGACTATTTTGTAGTAAAAGACAGCATTAGCATTATTCAATGAGGAATACATTACAATTTTGCAATTTAAGGTCTAAATGGTCTCCACAGAAGCATGTAAAATTTTAATTATGATTTTGCATTCATTTATTGCTTAATAAAAGGATTTAGATTATTTCCCTTCTAGGCTGAATAATTTACTAGTTGCTTGCAACCAACATTAAAAAATCACAACACTTATATTAACCTATTTTTGAAGCTTTTCTTAACAGTAGAAATAAGTACAATAATTGTCAAAGAAATTCAGGAGGAAATGAAAAACAAGCTATAAAAATTAACACCAACAAAACCCCAAAATGGAAACTAATGAAAGCATATACTCTACTTTAAAAAAAAATGGAATAAAATGTGATAATCCTCTTGGTAGCTACACAAATTTGTAAGAAATACTTCTCAAGAGTTTGTCAAACAATAATTTAGTACCTGCTATTAATGTATCTCTCAGCAAACAAAAGAACCACTAGCTACATTACAACATATATTGTTATATATGATGCACTAAATATGAAAGTTCGTACAAAATATAAATGCATGGAGCATTAATATATTTTATAACTAAGATGCAGGAAAAATAAACAAGGACTGAAGTTCATACTTCACGTTTTCATCCTAGATGGTTTCAATTCTGGAAATGGCTATTTATTATTTCTTCAAGCATTAGAAATGTACAATTATTTACTTATATATTTATAGGTATTTGTTGTGCATGAAAAAGCACCCTTTTTTTGTGAAACATAGTGTTTGAAACATAGTTAAACTTGCCTTCACAATAAATGAGAAAATATTGTTAAACCTAGCGAGGGACATTGGTTCCTTGCTGGGTGTGTCACTAAATGTCCCTTTCCTCCAGAGTGCGTTGACTGCCTAAGGAGGAAGGGAAAGGCAGGCTGTCAGAGGACACAAACACCTGATACCCTCACCATCCTCAGTTGATGACTATTTGAGTCCCAACAGGTTTGAGCCACCCATGGTGAGTCCACTGCTACCACTGAATAACATGTCTCGTAGTGGATATAGAAGCTGTGCAAGTCACTCTGTTGTCCTTTGGATCCACAAAGAAAGCATGAGACTATCACATGATGAGATCATTAACCAGATTTAGATTTATTGGTTTATCTGTACCATTCCCTGTGGTTACTGAGTCCAGTTAAATCTCCTCAGAAACTCAAGTCAATAGAACTTCTACATAACCCAAGTTTTAACTGACAAATTCCTCACCATGGAAAAAGTAGTCATGGTCAAATCAGCAAAGATTGACCAGTAGAAAGTGTAGCATAAAGTGGTCACTGGGTGCCCTTTCCTGATCAGCTTAGTCAAGGGTCTTCCCCAAGAGATCTCGGAATGTGGTTAATAATAATAATAATGGTTAATAATGCTCCCCACCTAATAATTCCTGCGTAGGTGGCCCCCTACGGTCTGCTCTAGGATAGCCTCTGTTACTGACACAAATGCTATTCCTTCCTCCCCTCCCAATAAGCCTAAGAATGAATTGTAGAGCCCTGAAAACTTTTACATGAACCTCAGGACTGGGTTTTAAAACTAAGACAAGGAGTTTGCCTGAGTTCTTATGCTCCCCGGAGGAGATCAGAGGTCTTATGCCAAGATCAGAGTTTAATGGAGAGGTGGAAAGAAGTTCACTTCTTGGACCTTTTGGCTACGTGGTGCACAGGTGACACTGACACTTGCAACACTTGGCACTAGGATTCAGGAAAACAAATAATCTCTTTGCTTTTGGATCTGAGGTCACCACCAATGAGACCCTTGCCAGGCTCAGATAAGAGTGAATTCTTTGAACCCCTGTAAACTTCAATGTTATGGCCCCACCACTGAATATGTTATTAGTATATATGCATTGTTTATATGTACTTCTGCTCATCTTTATCCACAAACCCTGAAAGGACTTGCTCACATTAGGGATATCTTAGTGGAACATATGGAAAACTGTGAACCTATCCAACTAATGATGCCTAGTGCCATTGTCTCTCTAAAACAATATCAGTGTTCTGACAAATAAAAAAAAAAAAACTGTCTTTGAGACATTTTTTTTCTATTCAATGCCACATGTGGCTTGTGCACAAAGATTCAATGCCACAAGTGGCTTATGCACAAGGCCTGAAGACTCACCATTGATTATAAGTGGTCCAATGCTGTATTCAGTCTTTGGTGCCAGAGACATCTGACATGTCTGTCATAAAGATTATTACTTAAGCTGAAGGAATTTGGTCAGCTGCAATTGATATCACAGATGCAATAAAAATTATACATTGTTTTTGTGATTCATCTACAGAGGGTATCTAGAGTTAGCCATAAGAAAGAAACACAAGCCAAACTCAGGAAGATTGTAGTGAGGAAGAATGTATCCCTCAGGCATGGAGCAACCCTCAGGTGATAATCCCAGAAATGAGAATAGCCTCATAGTTGCCCAGGGCTTTGGTATAAGACTGTTGATTGGACAAATGCTTTCTTCTCAAGGTTCATTATCATAAAATTATAAGGGAAGTGCAAAAGCAGCTTGTTTTAATATACAAAGATGACAGCAGACTTTCACAGAGCTCTTTCACTTTCTCGGAGCTGTTGTTGTTTTACATAATACAGTCTACAAAACCTTGATTGGCCTGACATTCTACAAAACATCACAGGCACCCACTCTATTGATAATGTCACCATGGTAATTGGATTCGCTCAACAGAAACTAGCAATTATTCTACATAACCTAGTTATACACATGTATACCAAAAGTTGAGAGATTAATTTTATGATTTTCAGGAATCTTCTGCATCTGTATACTTTTCATTAATTATTTAGTCTGGAGCGTAGCAGTAGAGCTCCTCTAGGTAAAGAGCAATATCCAACCAGAAAAAAAAATGAGGCACAAAATTTATTGGAAATCTTTGAATTTTGAAAGCACCTAGAAATGTGATTCAACTCTATTTGTTGCATGGCTCTTCAGACTATCCATTTCTAATTGGGCAAGGGCAAGCAAATCCAGGTGGTTATGCAAGCTTCCCTGAAGTTTGTACAACATGACGTGCAAATCAGTTAGTTCTGGAAGTATACATGGGGATAAGAATGTTGGGAAAAGAAACAAGCTACTTTCATTGATAAAATCCTGGTTCACTCATTTAAAATTCGGTGGCAAGGTCATCCTCTGCAAAAGGAATTCATGCCTATTCTTCACCACAATCTTGCAGTCCTAAATAGGGCACCTTACAACAAATTTGTGAAAAAGGAGAGAATTCAGTCCTAGGTGAGAAGTGCATTAGCATGATATATTGATGCTAATCATGAAGTTATACAAGGAAATCCATCTTGTAGGCAAAGCTGTGAACAGCACACTTGGATGCCTACTCTGTATGAAGAAAAAGTGAGACGGCCTAAGTTAGGAACATACACGGCTTTCTAGGCAAGGAGGTCTGGGATAACCAAATGGCAATCCTGGAGTGATCACAAAGAATCTTTCTTGAGTGCTTAGCAGACAGTATCCATTAGAGAGGAGGCTCTCCACAATCAGGTAAACAGAATAATTTTTAGTATGAACAACAGCAATTTTCACTCTTTAGCCATTTCAAAGTTGCTACAATAGGCCCACAAGCAGAGGACCATGACAGCAAAATGGAAGTTATGAATGGACCTAAAAATACGAGCTTTCCCTCACAAAGGCTGAACTTACTGTAACATTGTTAATTCTTAATATGGCACACTTCTTTAGGAGAGATAAGCCAGCTGTTGGAAGTAAACTACATAGGTCTCCTTCAACCTTGGAGTGGTGAAGACATTTATGTTTTCTGGAATAGATAAATACTCTGGATATGGGTTTCCCTCTATGCCCTTCAATATCATTGGATTGCCTATAAAATTTCTGATTCATTGGTATCATATACTTAAAAAATATTCCTTGGAAAAGCGAACATATTTTATGACAAATACAGTACAACAATGGGCTCATGCACATAATATTCATTGTTCTCACCATATACCTCATGAAACTTCACATTAAACACCAGCTTTGAATATAGCTCAATGCGTGGTGCAGCATGGTTCTCCAACATACAGCAAGTGAATTGAACCAACAGCTGACATTTGGTTATGTATCCCCAGTTGTTAGAATTTACGGATAAGGGAAACAAAATGTGGATTTAGGATTAGCCTTTTTCACCATTGTTCCCAGTAATCCACTTACGAATGTGTGCTTTGTTTTCCCATAACTTTAGGATTTGTAGAGCAAGAGATGCTGGGTTTTAGTGGAAAGGGCACTTTTGCTAGTAGACACAGTAAGAGTTTTACTGCACTAGGATCTAGAATATAAACCAGCCCAACAGAGTTGATTAACATAATTTGGAAGAGACAGACATCATGGACAGAGGGATAAACTCTGACCTGTGAGAAAAAGAAGACAAGATTATTTGGCAGATAATTCATTTCCTTTTATCCCATTGATTGACAGCTCTACATCACAGTAGGTCCATGTGGCCTGTTTAGAAGGCATCTGTCCTTATAAACTACTAACTCCAATTTCTTGTGAATTTGTGAACAGCTGAGAAATACATTACCTTGCATTTGATTTCCCTACTTTCTGTCCTCCTTTCCTGTTCCCCCTCAAATTTGTAGTCCTGAGACTGCGTATCCCAACATAAACTTGGTGCATTAGCTTCTCTCTTTGGTTCTATTCCAGGGAAAACATACATCTTTCCTTTTATGAAATAATCAATTATTTATCTAATTATTACCATAAACAGAAACAAGAAACTCATATCTTTACATATGTAAGACACTGTACATGCAAATAGCTAGAATAGAATGGAAACAACATTTACAGAGCATGGGTTAAATGCAAAGACTTATTTGGTTATTTATATTATGATATTTTGGTTAACATATTTTAATTCTTAATTGTGAAAACAGAAAAAAACAGTGAAAAAGAACCCACATCACAAGAAAATGCCCTATCATTATCAAGAATATAAACCTAACTAATATTTATTTTACCATGCAGGCACTTTAAGCTAAGTCACCTTTACACTTAACTATGTTTCTTGGTATAGTACTAAGGACTAGAGTAGGTAAATCAATTTCCAAGAATGAGTTGAGGGATAAATTAAATGTAACAATGAAGGAAGAGTTGCAGACAATTTGAAAGAAGTATCTATGATATGCTTGGGTGATAATGATGACTCTGGTCAGGGGTAGACAGATTACATGTTTTTGGCAAAAGAAAACAAAAAAATTAGCAGAAAGTGTTTAGGGGCAAGAGTAGTTTCAGTCAAGTGATGTGTTTACAATGTTGTAACATTTTAAAAGGTAAATAGTGAAGAAGTTTTTGAATGCTGACCTAAAATTTGAAACAAATTTGCAATGTGGTTGCAAAATAAATTGATGATATCTGTTGCAGTAATGGAAAAGTTCAGGAGATAGTTAACATATTGTGGAGCATAATGAGTGTTTTTTTGTTTGTTTGTTTGTTTGTTTGTTTTTGTTTTTTACAGAGTCTCACTTTTGTTGCCCAGGCTGGAGTGCAATGGCACAATCTCGGCTCAACGCAACCTCTGCCTCCCGGGTTCAAGCGATTCTCCTGCCTCAGCGTCCTGAGCAGCTGGAGTTACAGGCACATACCACCTTGCCTGGCTAATTTTTTTTTTTTTTGTATTTTTAGTAGAGGCAGTGTTTCTCCATCTTGGTCAGGCTGGTCTTGAACTCTCAACCTCAGGTGATCTGCCCGCCTCAGCCTCCCAGAGTGCTGTGATTATAGGCGTGAGCCACCGTGCCCAGCCCACAATGAGTCTGTATAAGACTTGTCGCTTTTGAAATGATAAGGCAGAATATATTGGAAATATTTGACAGAAAGCCAGAAATTTAAGTTCATGAAAGGTAAGACTTCTTAATTGGAGTTTTAAATTTCTTTCATGTTTGTCCAATATGAGCTGGTCCTAGAACAAGAAGAAAAGGAGATTCTTATGAGATAGAGACGCAACAACAGGAACATTTTAAGGAGAGGTTAATTAATAAAAACAGAAAGCTCATGGACAATGAGAACTGAGAAAAAGGACATAGATTTATCATGGTATATTTGAAGAGTATTCTCAGTCAAGTGATGTGTTTACGACCTCATTGTAACATTTTAAAGGGTAGATAGTGAAGAATTAAAATAATTTTGGAGAACTACAGTACTGAAAGAGAGAATTCAATACCATAGCTTTTCCATTATATGCATAATGAAAAGTATGTATGATTGCTTGTTATATATTTCGAATATATTGTGCCTTATCATCTTAAAAGCAACAAGTCTTATTAAAGGATCTATTATGGAGGATCTATTCAAATACATGGATCCTCGATGGTCTCCCTGTGGCTAACTGAAGTGAGCTGAAACAGAAGTAAGCAGCCATGGTTGGGCGAGAGATTGGTCATGTACTCTAAGTTCTCAGAAAGATGTCGTAAAAGTATCACAGGACCACTCTTTCTGTAATGAAGCCAAACCAGTTCCTGCTGCCGGGGCTAAGATAAACTGCAGCCAGAACCCGCAATACCCCCACTTGCCTTTTGAAAGAAATATCTCACAGAGACCTCTGGTTTGAGGCTGGGAAACCGACCAGTCTAAGCTCATTTGAGCCAACCCACCAGAGCGCATCTGCCCCAGCCAATCAGAACTCAGCTGTGGTGGCCAGTCAGCACTTAGCAAGTTTGAATTATTCATTTGCATAAACAGGCCTGATTGAAATCTGGTTGAGAACTTTTACTATAAAACCCAAACCCTTTCTTCGTTCTCTAGAAAGCACCTTCCGTTTATACCAGAGGCTGTGTCTCATTTGCAAACTGCTCACTGGAATAACATCTCTTTTTTGCAGATTCCTTTGCAGAAAACCCTTGTTCACATTCTTTGTTTGTTTGTTTGTTTGAGATGGAGTCTTGCTCTGTCACCAGGCTGGAGTGCAGCAATCTCGGCCCACTGCAACCTCTGCCTCCCGAGTTCAAGCGATTCTCCTGCCTCAGCCTCCCGAGTAGCTAGGACTACAGGCACGTGTCACCACGTCCATGTAATTTTTGTGTTTTTAGTAGAGATGGGGTTTCAGCATGTTGGCCAGGATGGTCTCGATCTCTTGATCTGGTGATCCACTCGCCTAGGCCTCCCAAAGTGCTGGGATTGCAGGCATGAGCCACTGCACCCGGCCCTCATATTCTTGATATATTTATTTTTGTATGTTTGTTGAAGAAATGTTTACTATATGCCCTATGTATTTAAAGAGACACATTTGAAATGATCAGTAAAATAAATTTAATCTATATATTATTATATTAATAATGCAGAGATACTTTCATCTTCTAATTTGAAGACTAAAATGATCTTAAGATTCATGAAAAAAATTAATATTTATCATTTAATAAGAAAAAATGCGTTAAGATTAGAAGTTTAAACTTTGCTGAAGTCAAGAAATATGAAAGTAGAATTCCTGACAATATTACCTTGTTTAAATTTTATTAGTCTCAACCAGGGTATTATTTGGTACATCTGAAGTTATCATTATAAAGATTCTCACCTTGTGAATAATGGAATATGAATATAAAAAGTATATATATATTTCAGCGAGATTTCTGTTGTGAAAATCCCTCTTCAATATCCTTATAAATCTCCAACATTCTCATTTCTCCTGTCAAAGGAAACTTTCTACCAAGTGAAAGAGCTGAAGTTCACTTGTAGTATAGTCTTTATACTAAATTGAAATTATTTTTTTTGCATCTTATTCCCATTAGCCCTGGTACTATACAAAGATACAACTTTACACAACAATTAGTAACTCATTTTTTGTACATGCTATTCTCACAATTGCTCTTATAAGTCAAAATCTTTTTGGCCATTCATGATTGCCACTTGTGAAAACTCAAATCTAGACAATTTAAGTAAATAATCCAAGTTTACACAGTGTGTGAATGAGAAGGACTTCAAAGCTAGACAGTCTAACTCCAGAGTTTATGCTTAATCATTAAGTTATGTTGTCTTTCAGTATGGTTTAAATAAAATGCTGCTGAACAACACTGAGTTTTTAAATCACTGCTCATAATATGATTCCTTTAGCTGTTGGAATATTCATTACCAATGACTTGTAATTAATCTGTTATCTCTGTTGACTCCCATAGCTGCATTTTCTTCAATAATAATACGTCTTAATAAAAAGACTAGCAAATGGAAAAAATGCAAAACTAACTATATCATGGCTACCCTGAAAAAGAAAATTAAGAGCACATTGAAAACTACTTTTCTTACAATCTTTGTTTTCAGTAAATTCAATTTGCTTCCTACCTCCAAACCACATAGAGAACATAGAAGTGATATTCTGGGTTGGTTCAATTCCAAGGTTAGGATAGATTATGTTTGTCATAAATCTTCAAGCAATGGTTTTGCCTAGTCCAACATAATGTGATGCAATCTACATGATGGTTACTAATATGTGGTGTGAAGACCACTTGCTTATATATAGTAATAATGCTGATAATATAGAAGTGCTGTTTGAATTTTATAAATTTAAAATCATGCCGTTAATTTTGAACTAACTTTTTAAAATCGTATGCCAATAAGAGCACCATGCACTGAACTTGGGATGTTCTTTCTTCTGTTTATAGTCTAAATTGACCAAATGCTGGCATTAGTTACATATCCCTTATAATTACTCATATTGAAAAGTAATATGACAATTGCCCCTTTTCACGAATTAAGTAAATTATTGATCATCAACTCCATGATAGAAATTGATATTAAATTCTGGATATTAAAAAGTGAGACCAAATTCAATTGATCTAGCCTATTGAGAAAGCCTTGAATTCCTGCCAGCTGCATAAGATTTGATATGGTTGCAAGAGCAATAAACTTGTGATTTCATACTTTAAGTTTTTAAGCTATTAAATATATTATTTAATTCTAATGATTCAGTGAACAATAATATCATTATTTCCTTTTTTAGATGAGGACAGTGAGGTATAATGAGGTTTCTTGCTTTTAATAGCTTTTCTAAGTGGGCATATTAAAATTCAGGGAATCTACAAAAGTTTATGCTCAGGATCACACGACACACTCTCCTTGTCTAAAATAATTGCTGATAAATGGCTTGGAATAGAGCTCTGGAGGACATAAGTCAAAGTTTTGAAAATTCACACATGAGAGATTCTTTGTAAATTATCACAGCAACCCAGGAGATCATTTAACATGATGACCATGCTAATCAATTGATGCCCCCAAATTAACCCAGTGTTTCGAAATCTCTCAAGGAAATAAAGTAACTGGGTAAAGAATGTTGATTAGTTAAGTGGCTTCACATTGGGAATTTTTAGCAGGTAAATACACTATACACTTTCTTTCCTTCTCAGTACCCCATGAGAACTATCCACTTATTAAGCAATCACTGGGGTTCCGGAGGATTCACCTAGTAAGTATTGAATAAGATTGGACATTTTAATTACAGAAGTGAAGCTATTTCTGTGACTCAGGTTTCCTGGGGGAATTTTTATTACCTAAAACTCATTAGAAAAATAATGGTCTTTGTCTTTGATTTTATTCAGTGGGCAAGTAAAGGCGTAGGTTCACAGGGACAGTTACAGGAAGAATTTCTGTTTGTTTGTTTGTTTTCATCCTTCAAGACCCACTTGATTAAGGTATCAGTTATATTTTCAAACCAGGAAAACAGAGTTAGAACATACAAGTTAATATTAAAATTGTTACCCTTTAGTGTTGATATATTGAGTGTTTTCTTTAATTCTGCTTGTTTGGTTTGAATTTTCTAAATTTTATGGAATACTTATTAATTAGAAGAGAAAAACGCAGTCTTGGGATTACATTTTCATTGCTCTCATTTTATCTTGAATAACAATTTCTTTTAAATATGTTTTATTTAAAGCTTCATTCTTTCAGGCCTAGAATAGCAGGCTAACAAAAGAGACAAAAATTTATATTCTACTTTTCTGCATGATCCTTTCTTCACTTATAATAAAAATTCATATGACTGAATTTATTACACATACTTTTGACATTTTGCTCCATCTTATCAAGTCTACTGAAGACAGTATAACTCTCACTGGAATAGAAAAAATATAGTTTGAATTTTAGGTTACATTAGCAAGCTTTCTCAGTTTTTAGGAATATTACTAAATTACCCTATTTTGAAATCATCTATGCTATTCTACAAAGAAAATGAGTTTTCACTCTTCTGATTAAAATACTTATTTCCACATTAATAATATAGTCTATGATTTTCAAACTTTCTTTTAAATCTTAGAAGTATAAAATAATTTTGCAATCCGTGTCACTTATTTCTCAACAAAGTTTTCCCTTAATCTCTACCTCGTTTGAAAACAGAGAAGCAGTTGATAGGTTGGTAACATAGGTCCATTGGTGGCTTATGTTTGTGAGCAAAGCTCTAAAACACAATTTTAATTTAACAAAAAAAATTGACCTTTAGGTGTATTAAATAAATATATCACTATTTATAGATGAACCATGGGTATAAAAGCAAAAAAGATGAATGTTAGATTGACGACTCAAATACCACAAGCAGCACTGACATTGACACTGACAATGTTTCTAAAATGGCAAATATCTATTGTAATATGCTGAAGTAGAATCTTTCCTCTATTTACATAATAGTTGTGTGCTTAGAGAAACTCTTAAAAATTTTAAGAATTTATATATTACTTGTATATTAACAATTTTTAATAATGTTTGTGTTTACATGTAAATTTAGATTATGAATAGCTGTTTTGCTTATATAAATACTTGACTAGACATTGAAAGTCATGGGTAGAGATAGACAATTAACAGGAAAGTTACATGATATTTCAAAATAAGATTTTTCATATATGGAAGTTATTTGGATGGTGGGAGTGAAGAAAAGGGAGAATCTATTTCAGCCACCAATTTATTAGCATAAGTTACCATGTAGATAGCGAAGCCAATATAGTAAATTTCAGGAGGTGGGATGAACGTGTTAGATTAGTGTATGCTAAATATCAGTAGTTGTCATACACAGAGATTGAGATTGAAGAATGGGCTCTCAAATTCAGAACTGAGATTGTAGCTTGTGGTGTAGTTTGTAAATAACTGCTGAAACTGTGGGCTCTGGGTATACCAGCAGAGTATAGATTTGTAAGAGAAGAAAAGAGAGGCCAGAACCATGAAATTGTTGTGAAATGGGTGAGTGAGAGGAATAGAGAGAGAGTAGCCGAGGAAAAACAGAAATAATTTCAACTGGCCGAGAAGATGGGAAGCTGCAGATTAAAGTGTAAGTTTCACTTAGTAGTGTAATTTCTGTTTGAATATCATAAACAAAGGGTGTGAGAGAAGATTTGACAAAAAACATGTTCCTGAAATATTCTTTCTACATCTCGAATTAGCATTTAAATAGTAAATTCTATAAACCCAGAAGGATAGCAACTTCATAGTTTATTTACTGCCTAAATCTAGTATGCAAAAAATTTGAAAAGAAAATATAAAAAACATTTTCACTAAAATATAAAAGATTCATTTATAGACAAATAAAAGGAAATATATGATATATTTCATTTATGAATTATTGCATGTTTTCAAATGTTATATTTTGTACAATTATTGACCAAAAAAATGCCTATGAATTGCCATAGCTTATATAGACATCAATTTCCAAAGTCACAGGGAACACTGGTTTATATTATTTTTGTCTCCTTTGATAAATAAAGGCTGAGCAGAATAATAAACAAATTCCTTTTTATCAATACTTCCTTGGACTTCATCCAGTAATGTAGAGTTTATTATAGTATATGGTTCAATATTTTACAATGTTAAAAGAGTATTTTTCCTTTCTTAGGCTGTTATTTTCCACATATATTTTAAATATTCTATAATATTAATTTATTATACTAGGTATAATAAATATTACCAATTTAATAGTACTTACATTGTAAAGGATATTTTTAGTTCCTAAATATGGTTTCATCTAAATTAAAACAACTTCTAGTTATTTACCTCATATATTTAGTACACATGTTTATGGTATTTATGTAAAATATATATATATATATCCTATTATATAATAGAATTCTATGTGAAAAGGAGAACACATCAGTGGATGTTCAAGAGAGAAAGAGAGACAGAGAAAGTGGAATATATTTGTAAGTTAGATGCCCACTTGTCATATTTTAGCCCAGAGGAAATCTTAACGCCCTCTACTTTATGGCAAAGCTTGTGCAGAATAAGCACACTTACACATGCAGGGAGGATTTATGCTAAATGGATCTACATCCATATAAATAATGTTTCTACACTGAAGAAATAACCTAGAGGTAAAATATTTTACATTACACTATTCCAAAGAATGTTTTTAATCACAAAAGAGGCTAAAACTGCAAATATTTAAAGTAAATAAAAGAAAGCCCACTAAATCTAAATTAAAGCATTCTTGAGCAATCCAAAGCAAAACATTCAGATTTTTATTGTTTTTCTTTTGGGGAGAATTAAAAAAAAAAAAAAAAAAAAAAAACATCAAAAGTCCAGATGTTTTCTCATTACCTTCCAAATACTTTTTCAATAATTTATCACATAGTAATATATTATTTTATTTTATTTTATTTTTATTTTATTTATTTATTTATTTACATTTTTATTTTTTTGGAGATGGAGTCTGGTTCTGTCGCCAGAGAGTATTTATTTATTTATTTATTTTTATTTTTTGAGACGTTATCTGGCCTAGGCTGGAGTGCGGTGGCGCAGTCTTGGCTCACTGCAAGCTCCGCCTCCCGGGTTCAGGCCATTCTCCTGCCTCAACCTCCAGAGTAGCTGGGTCTACAGGCGCCCGCCACCACGCCCGGTTATTTTATTTTATTTTATTTTATTTTATTTTTTGTATTTTTTTAGTAGACACGGGGTTTCACCATATTAGCCAGGATGATCTGGATCTCCTGACCTCATGATCCGACCACCTCAGCCTCCCAAAGTGCTGGGATTACAGGCGTGAGCCACCGTGCCCGGCCTACACATAGTAATAATTTAGATAAATAAAATTCTCCTATTCACTCCATGCATGAGTTTTGGGGTCAACTTTTAGATTATTTTAATGGAATAAAAGACCCTATAATTTAAGATACAACTATGTGGAGATAATACACAAAAATGTATTCTCTGAATTTATTAAAGATAAATAGAAAATCTAGTAAAAGCAGTTTATTATACCCCAAAATTATCACTAATTAATATGCCATTATAAACTTTTTACTGTTTTTGCTTGTTGTGTTTGTTTTTCGCCAGGCCTCCATCAGGCATTCAGTCATCTGCGGAGTCTTCCTTAAGTTCCTCTCACAGCGTTAAGTATCCTTTCCTTCGTGGTTTCTACAAGGTTTGGCAAACCTCACTGTCTGAAACATTTTTCAGTAGAAAAAGAAATTGTCGTATTCCACTTTGCTATCATCGTCTATAAAATAATGCATATGTGGCTAGGTCTTAAAGTATATTTACTGGACTTCCCTGGCCTCCAAAATTTAGTAGACTGCTTCACGAATTCCTTGTGTTTGCACACCACTTGGTAGATGGTCAGTGCACTACAAATAATTTTATACTACGTTAAAAATACATTCAAAGATCCATGACATCATTTAGATAAAAATGAAATAGAATATTTAAAAAGGTATTAAATAATTAATTTATATGAGTCAAAAGTGTTATGTTGTTGAAGTCATTGCAAATATAGACACCACTCTATGTAGAATGGTTTTCCTCTAAGTTGGGGCCCATGTCAATCATACTAGTCATTTCTTGTCTTACTTTTGACTGTTTGATGTATTACTAAATCAGAGTTTACCTTACATGTTATTAGGAAAGGCAACAAGGGTTTTCAATTGTTTGCTTATTCATACCACAGCCATAAAAATTATTTATTAAGAAAACAGCTACTATGTTTCAGGTATTGGATGGCTGAGGAGATCAATATTAAAGCAGACAAGGTCAAATAATGTTCTAGATTTCCTACATAAACTGAGAAATTATGGGAAAATTTCTCATCTAGGACCATTATAAATGTTTATCAGACACAAAATTCATATAAAGTACTCAAATACTGGAAAACCAAATATTTGCACTGGATAGACATGATAAAGCCCAATTTCATTAAAAAGATAAAATCATGACGCTCATACGAATATAAAATAAACAATAGTTCATTTAACTAATTAAGGAGGGAACTGATAAGGTGTTAAAATTAGTTCAAAGGAGAAGCCAGTGGACACATATAAGAACAATGAGGAAATGAGCAATGAATTTGTTAGTACATGAAAAAGTGACTTCTGAAGGAAACTTTACTTCCCTTGTACAACATTTATTTACACCTCTATAGGCAAGAATAATCTGCAGTACTATCAGCAATGCAATTAATTTGAGAGCAAAATAGTTCAAAGATCACTGTAGAATCAGACAACCCAGAAAATGCACTAGATAAGTGCTAGCATTCCCGAGAACTGTCAGTAATCAGTCTGTCTTTCTGTCTCTCTGTCTTCTGTCTCCGTCTTTCTCTTTAATTCTCATTTTTTCATTTTCCATTCCAAAATTTTTCACAATTTTTATAATAGATAACAATGAATGGATTCCTAATACATTTTTATTTTAAATTGTACTATTCAAATATTACTTTTAGTATGTCTAGTTAAACATAATTTCTCAATGTTGGGAGAAAATCAATTGTTGAAAAAGCATCAAACTCACTTTCTTTAAATCAAAGAGTGATACTTTTAGGATTCTGGTATCAAAAACTTTGACCCTCTGGCTCTGATCTGAAGTGGTTAGTTTACATTCGTTCAGATACCAAATATATTGCTGAGTAGCTCCATTTAAGCAATCTATTAGGGGTTATGCTAATGGATTCTCTTTACAAATATTCAGTACTTATGCGAGGAGGCTCAAATCTTCGTGGCCGCAGCTAGGTATAGGAATATCATTAAAAAAGAAAAAAAAAAAAAAAAAAAAGAAAAGCCCAAAGCACTAATCGTAACTCAAACAATGCTAAGAAAATCAGTTCTACCATTTCCTAGTCCTGAATCTTCTGTGCACTAAGGACTCATTTATGTTGTATATTACCACATCAACTGTGGAAAATACCTGGTTTGTGGTATAAAGCATATAGTTGAGCCACTAAATGAAATATGTTATATTTCATTGATTTGAAACACAGTTTTTTTTTCTATTGTAATCTCTTTCTTGGTCAATTCTACAAAATCTCCCGAATTTAGTTGTGACATTCCTTCAAGGTAGATTAGGCTAGACAACAACCAATCTTCATTCCTAATTACTGCCACATTAGGTAAAACAATTATTTTAAGTAAGACGAGGAGTGGTCCCTAAAACTGGGGCAAGCTGAAGTATAAGCGGAAGTGTAAACCAGATCTCTGTTCTATTTGGTTGAAGTTCCCCAAATAATTTCAGAAAACAATTAGAATGAAGAGTCTCAACTTGTTAAGATAAAGATGTGAAATTGCTCTTTGGAAATGGAACCTCAGAACAATGAGGGGAGATAGCTTTAAAACTGGTGATCATCCATATATATAATATGGGGTCTTCTCTCCTTACTCTTTACTCAAAGCTTCTGTTTGCCATGTCAGTAGAGTGGAAAAAGTTGATAGTTTCTTCCTCTCTGTTTCATCCAAGTTCTGCTTGAAATCCACTGACATAATGTAGTCCATTTCTACTAACAAACCGAGTACATCTCTCTTCTGATATAATGGACTTCTGATCAATAATCTCAGAAAAAAAGAGTAACATTCATTGCCGGTAGTATCAGAAAAAAATTGTATTGTATTTGATGGCTTTCTCTCTTTGCACTACTCCTTGCAATGACAAACTCAATAGCCATTATTCAATCATAATTTTCATAACTTCTTTCAACAGTGTATCAGGAAGCAATCATTTTACAAAAGAAACATCAGAAATCAACCATTCTGTGCAAATAAAATAGTATGGGTTTGACATTGAGAATGAACCACTCTTGATCTGTGTGACAGATTTTTCCTGCATACATATGAATAAATTTCATAAGTAATAATCCATCTGATAACACTTTTGCCCATCTATTATACTAGTCAAGACTATTAAACAAATGAATAATGGTTATTTTTCAGCAAGAAATTTTTGTGATAAGCTAAAGATACTTCTCTATCATATGAGTACCATATAGCTGCCAAAATCTAATCCACACTCTGCACATTGTCTTATTTAATTATAAAAATAAATATCTAGAGTCTGTACATACAGTGGCAACTGCATGTTTACATCATTTTCAGTGAAATAAAACTTAAATGCCATTTTGTAGGAAGAAAGTTGAAATTATAGAGTTGGCTCCATTTTTTAAAAAACAAGGATATTAATTTTTACTTCAGGAGAACCATATCCATTCTATTCTGAGGCAAAGTGCTTCTTCTAAGAGAGCTGACATTACCTCTGGCTCCCCAAGAAGAGTGCATTATGTAGACTAAACCCAGTCTATTTCATAATGTCTGGCCACAGTGGTAGGTTCAGGAATGAATGTGTCCTAAATAGGGCCAATGTGGACCAATCAGTATAGTTCTATGAATACTAGGGGACTCTTGTGGAGGTAGATTTGCTTTTCCAGGAAATTGATGTAATGATAACATGAGCCATGCTGAATTTGGGGTTGGAGTTAACTCAACAGAATGCAACTATGAAAGAGAGATAACTTAATATCTAACAGAATAAAACATTAGGTCATACCTAAAGCTAAACTCAACCTTTCCCATTTCAGTTACATGAAACAAATTTTAGTTGGGTTTTTGCCTGTTTTAAAGGAATGACCTGCTACTTTTGGTACAGGAATTTTGCTAATAGCTATTTTGCTATTTCTTATTAACTTTAAAGTTATTCATGAACTCCTTCACAACTTTTCTATGAGTAAGGCATGCAGCACTGAATTCTACTTTTTCAGTTTCTTTTTAAATATTGTTTTAATTAAAAGATTCCTGACTGATTTCTCCACAGTATTTCCATGTCAGTCATCTCCAGATGCAACTATATTGGGAGGTATCAGGTGGCTGAGTTTGTAAGAACACAGCTGTTGTGGTGTGTCCCAGCTCCATTAGGCCAAGTCACCGCCAGACACTGCCCCTTCTCTCAACTCTGCTGGGATTTTCTGTCGACTGGCCTTTTCTTTTTTCAGCTATAATCCGCTGCCACGGTCCCTTGGCTGGTTCCTGAAGATGCCCCATGCTGCTTGGGTCCTGCTGGAAGACTATCTGCTTGCTGTCTGTGATCTCCCTTCAGTGGTCACCCCAGGACAGCAGCCCTCTCCTTATGGGGACAAGGTTAGGTGCTGGTTGTGGGCAGCATTGTGAGCAACATGTGTACCCAGTGTGGGGTCTCCTTTTGACCTCAAATGATATTTTTGTCATCAATAAGCAAGGCTCCTGACATCACCATCTAGTCCCTCATGGGAATAATGCACTCCACAAACTGGAGGCCGAGTTGCTTCCCCACCCAGCTGTGCCTTCCACCCTCACAGTGCTCATACTTTACCAGAGGTCTCGTACAGATTAAGACCTTTGCGTTTTTCATGTTGTTACCTCACTCCCCCTATGCTCCTCCTTCAAACTGGACTCCAAGTCACTTTACCCACCAGGGCTTAGGGCAAGGAAGCCACAGCACTTCTCCAGCAAGCCCAAGTTTGGCTTCCCAGGAGGCAGGGAGCTACATCCAAAGCCCCTTGGAGACCACCTTCCAAGCTTGCCAACATCTCCCAGGTCCACTAGCACCTGCACTACCAGTGCATACTGCACCACCATAGCCACTGCTCCTTGCTCAGCAGAGGAGGGGCACGGGGCAGGGTTTCATCCTCATAAGCAGGCACTTAGGGACCTCTGGGTCTGGTGGTGCACATGATGGAGAGACAATTGAAAGATGCTGCCGGAACCTGCTGCTTCCTTCAGTTTTTTTTTTTTTTTTTTTTTTTTTAAATGAAGTAAACAGAGCTATGTATCATTTTGTACTGGAAATACTTTTCATATATTTTGGAAATTGTGATTCCCAGGGAAAAGGTGCAAAAGTTTATATGTGCAAAACTTTAACAGACAACCCATTTAACACTAGGAGGGAATGGATTGCTTGTTCGATGAAATTGAATTACAAAACTGCAATATTGTAGTTTCTATTTACACTATTATTTTTAGGTGTAAATCAATGTGCTAGTGGCTACACATACAAATTCACTTATTCCAGAGCCTAATGGTTAATACTGAGTGTCAACTTGATTAGATTGAAGGATGCAAATTATTTTTCCTGGGTGCGTCTGTGAGGGTGTTGCCAAAGGAGATTAACATTTGAGTCAGTGGACGGGGAAAGGCAAACCCACCCTTAATCCGGGTGGGCACAATTTAATCAGTTGCCAGTGCAGCTAGAATATAAAGCAGGCAGAAGAACGTGGAAAGACTAGACTAGTTTAGTCTTCTGGACTACATTCTTTGTCC
This sequence comes from Macaca mulatta, assembly GCF_049350105.2. Taxonomy (NCBI): domain Eukaryota; kingdom Metazoa; phylum Chordata; class Mammalia; order Primates; family Cercopithecidae; genus Macaca; species Macaca mulatta. The sequence continues at coordinate 64,547,353 of NC_133422.1, forward strand.
AGTGCTGGATGCTTCCTGCCCTCAAACATGGGACTACACGTTCTTCAGCTTTGGGACTCGGGCTGGCTCTCTGCTCCTCACCTTGCAGATGGCCTATTGTGGGACCTCACCTTGTGATCCTGTGAGTCAACACTGCTTAATAAACTCTTCTTTATATATACATCTATCCTATTAGTTCTGTCCCTCTAGAGAAACTTGACTGAGACACAGAGCACACATCTTCACATTATACATTTCTACTGGAGTTTTATTCAACAATAAAATTTCTAAATTATAGCATATAACTTAATAATCATTATTATTATCAAATGTTTAGTGATTTCCATGGATCCATTTGTCTCCATGGAATAGACATGCAAAAACTGTTCTCATTTTCTGTTTCCTCAGTGACTTTCTATTGATATACAAGGAATAATCCAGGAGATTTTCTGCTAAGGCAACAAAATACAGCAAGCTTAAAGAAAATAACTTGACAGCAGAATCTGCACCATTTAAAAGCCAGGTGATATTATTTATTAATTTTAACTAACCACTAAAAATGTTACTTTGCCAGATAATGAAACATATCTGTAGTTATCAGACAGAATCAATTCAGCCAATCTGCACTGTATTCATGTGCTTTAGCTTATTATTTTGTTTACTATACAGCACTTTAACTCATTCAGAATTGTCATATATAAACTATATATATATATGCATGAAAAGAATCTACAATCCTTTCCTAGAAATTAGGTAATCATGGCTCAATCATTTAGGATAGGATTCTTAATTTAACAAGCTGGTAGCTTGTTAGATCAAACAAATTTTAAGTTTAAAAAGATATAAACAAATTTTCTACATTAAAATTAAGTGTAAATGGTACTAACTTTAAGAGAAAGCCTCATTAATACAAGAGAAATAGACATGTAAACAACACTAACATATCATTTTTTGGCTCTCAGAATGTCAAAAATCCAAATATTTTCAAACTCTCTCAAGAAGCAGGCACATGCTCATTGGAATGCAAAAATGGTATAGCACATAGTAAATGGATATATTTAGGACAGAATGATGTGAAACATATATAAATTGGTAAATTTTATATTGATAACAGAATATTAGAAAACAAAGAATCTTATAAGAATATTGGTATTTTTTTAGAAGCCATATACACAATATAGTGCAAGCAAAAAGAACAAGGTGCAGAAGAGTGTGTAAGCTCTTTTTGAGTAAAATATAAGAAAAAATATGAAAGAGAAACATGGATGTATACATATATGTGTGTATGCAAGGATAGGTGTATTGTTTGCACATGTGTACATGTAAGTGTATTTTATGCATATACACACAGATTTGTGGTGACAACTTGAAGAAAAAATAAAGTAATAAAAAGAGTAAACTGTAGCAAGTGGAAAACTTTTATGAGAAGTAGAGTTATCTGAATATTCTTCTATGCCATTTTCACAAGTAAATAAATATTTACATTTTAAGCAAATAAAATGAAATGCTTAAAACCAAAAGGGGTTCCCAAAAGCTGAAACTAAAATCAACCAATTCACAAAATTATATATGAAGTGATAGGAGAGAATTTTTTAAAAATATACAAAAGTAAGAAACTCCATATTACATTCACAATGATTGTAAATGTCTACTTTTTAAACTACCTATAAAAGTGGGCTAGAATGAAGATCACCCCAGTCCCAGTGAGCATATTAAGTAATCAGAACTTGGTTTCTAAATACCATTACTCAGTAACAGGAACAAAAACCCCTTGGAGGAATGGTTGATTTCATTTCTGTGGCAAGGAAATTCCATAGTATTTTGTTGTGCCAGCAAACAAGGAAGTTCTCAAAAATTACAACTCATACACAAACACATAAACATATACACACATGCAAATGTACACAAACATTTATAAACAAACATAAACCACCTTGATAATAATTAAATACATTCTTCCATATACAGGTCTTTGCAAATTTTTTGGGTTTGTTTTTGAATTTTGGTATCACATAACATTCCACATAACTTTTGAAGTCAGTAAATTCTCAATTAAATTCATAGTGATAACCACAAAACACTGTATTTTCATTCACATGTGAAGCTTGCAGATAGCTTTGTCTTTTCAGCTATTTGCTATACTAAGAATGTTGAAAGGTACTTTACTGTCTACATATCTGTATTCATACATGTACTCCATAGCACAGATTCCTAAAATTGATATTGATATGTTGTAAGGCACCCCACACTTGCTATTTTGATCAAAAAGGCCAAATAACTTGCAGAATTTACATTCTCAATAATAAATGTGGTATTTCAATTTACCTTATATTTATTTATTTATAGTAGGACAAAAGCAGAATTTCTTTGTGGTTTCTTGGTTGTTTATCTGACATACATTTTGTTCATCTGAAGTTAAGTACTGCTAAATAATTAAACTTTAATAGTTTTGTAAATTTTATTTATTTTAAAATATAATTAAATTTTAGTACTATAGCTTCTTTAGTTTTTATGTATTGCCATATTTTAATTAGTTGATTTATCTTTAAAAATGATTTGTAAAACGGATGTCTATTACAAAGGGTGATCCTTTTTTATTAAAGACTACATATTTTCTCCCAAAATAGTACTCATATTTCATTTAATATTGCACAAACTTTTATATGCACTGTTTAATTTTTCCCTGGACAACATCATCTATTACAATGAAACTGAATTTTGCACATAGAAAATAAACAAAGTAAATGCTTTTTTTTTTTTTTCTTTACCTCCCTTGCCAGCACTTCCTAAAAGGATATCTTATACACTTAGTTAATGGCAGCTAACTGCAGATGTTTTCAATAACTAGATGCTTCATCAAACCACAAACCTAATATAATTAGAGTCTTCCTTAACAAGACAATATAATAAAAGGCGAGGTTGAACTTAGTTTCCAATTTTCAACTGTTGCTTTTCACTCCTGTAAAATTTTTCAAATCCTTGTTCTTCCTAAAAGCTATTTTGTGAGATTATCACAATGGCCTACAACAATTATTCCAGTTTGTAGTGTGTCCTTCCTCAAGCCAATTAATTACCTTCTCCTCTCCATCATCTTTATAAAACACAGGTTGTTTAATTCTCAACTATAGCTTTTTACTCTTCATCATCTCCCAATTTTCTAGATTTTTATCCTTACACAACCTGTGATTAAACACAGCAAACTCTTCATAATTCTGACCAATATTTTGTATCCCTGTGAAATTTTAGAAAGTGATGTTGTGTCCTGGTTGTATGTATCTGAAGGATGAACTTTGAAGAAGTGATCTACTTCGTCTAACACCATAATGGTCTAATTTGACATTTTGCCTGAGGAGCAGCAACAATCTGAGAGTCGGCTCTTCTACTCTTTAATATTATACTTAATAAAAAGAAAGATAGAAACGGTATTCTCTCTTCTATACTGAGAAGAACATTCTTTCAAAGCATCTGTGTTTCCCATGCAATATTCATTTCCTCCATTTATTTGTAGAAATCTGTGCTTGTTCTTAAGGCTTATTTTTATTATCGTCATCATTATTTTGAATATAAAGATTTGTATCTGGGACTGATATGTATTAGGACAGACATAAATTTTTCTTTACTGAATCCTTTTTTTTAGCTGACATGGTTTGAATTCTATCCATGGAATTTAAACTGGATGCTTAGATATTGCTGATGTATGTTTCTTTTTGTTCAGCTCAGAAATGGTTGAGTGGAAAAGACTAATGAAACTAGTAGCAGAAAAGTGTACTATATGGAGTCCCTGATGGAACTAGCATGGCCAGCTTTGTCCAGAGGTCTAATAGGAAGTTCAAGATAGGGTTCTGAGGTTTCAACCTTGCCCCATTACTGGACAAGCAGGTCAAAACAGCCTGAAGCAATCCTCAGAGCCCACCTACGAAAACAAGCTACTCAGATATTTGGCTTTCTGTTCTGTACTTGGCCTTGGCTCGTATTTAGGTTTAGGTTATAATTTCTGGCAAAAAGTAAAAAATAAAAATAAAAAAGGTCACATATGTTTATTTCAGTTCTGACTATTCCATTATTCTAATTAGGCTGATGGAGAATAAATGGAATATACTCATTTATCTTATGGTCCAGCTGTGTCCTTTCATGTCTCCACATTAGAAGCCACGTCTTCACATAACTCACCTGCTTGCTTGTATCATGATGTAAATTAAATAACATATATATATAATTATTACCTGTCTTTTTCATTTGGCTTAATTTTATTAGATTAGGTAGCAGTTTTTTCTTCGGAAAACAATTTACAATATTGTATTATTATAATTCTCTGACTCAAATATAGATAAAATTTGCTTTGTTTTTGATTCTTTCTATTCATTTGAAAGAGTTGTATTAAAGAGTTCTGGAAACAGCTTACCACCTTTCCCAGAATGCCAATTCACTAAAATATATGTGAGATTGTCAGTTTCCAAATTTTGGAAAACAGTATATGATTACTATAATCTTATAGCATCCTTTTAAAAGAAAAGTTGGGAAGAAAATGCATGTTAAAAGATCTGAAGCATTAATCCATTTCTGGTTCACAGTGCTATTTTAAGAAATATTTAGGCAGTACCCGATAAAATGGTATAATAAAATGATATTCTGAAATTAAATGCCAGTATGAATAATTTGGCAAAGTTACTTAACACGTATCAGAAAAGGGGACAAAAGTAATGTAAAATATATCCTTGGATTGAATTAATTAAGAAAACTATACTGAGGAGCAATATAACAATGTATAAACGGGCTTTTTTGATATTTATGCTTGTTTTCACATGTCCTTAGAAATTTATATAAATTTATGGCAGCCTTGAAATCTTTATGCAGATATACCTTTTCATACTTAAAATGTTACAGAACAAAAAAGTCAAAATCAATGAAAAATGGTGTTGTTCATTGAAGTTTTCCATTCACAATTTCACTTAAGAAAAATAAGAAAAGGTCAGCAAAAATATGTGTTTACATATTATCTCAGACAAAAAACAACTCTAAACATTAATTCTCCTCTGTATGCACTCATAAAGATTGCACATGAAATAAACAGGGATATTAAATAAAAAATACATAAGCAGCCATAAATGCTAACTTCTATCCTGCTATAACACATCTATAAGGTCTATTTCTGCATAACAATTAACCAACTCATGCTGTTTTAGCACCAACTTGGCAGATAAAATGAAGAGCCTCTGTATGTTAAAATGTAAATGTTATTAATGACCAAATAACAAGTGACTACTATTTTTTGCAGAATAAAATTTGTCCAGTAGAGAGTTAAACAGTGTTGCAATTGCAATAGCATTTTCTTTAGAATAAACTAAAAACCTATTTGGCAAAAAGAAACATAAACATCTTAGTGGAATCTGATAAGATAAGGTTACACAGCAGGTCAATCACGCCTATTGTCTGCAACATCATTTATAATGAATGTCTCTTGTAGAAAATCTATTAATGCAGACATAATCCCTCTCCTCCATTGTGAGTGCCATAATGGGATTCTATCCAGCTGATCTCAGTCTTGCACAGCAGTGGTTCAGGTGTTTCCAATGAGCATTTGCTACATAAATGTTGTCACATATGGAAGGAGAGTTGCTTATTCTAATTAATCCAGACTTATAATTATTTCTGAAGTGATTTATAGTGTTCCAAATTCATGCAGTCAATCTCTCTTTACAGCTCTGTCCTCTCTATTTAATAAAACTTGGCCATACCGATTCATTGTGAAGACAAACCTTCAAATCCTAACCCTCTTCCTGCTTCCACCTATTCTATATATTTTGGGGAATTTTATTCCTCTGTTTCCCTTCTACATGCCCCACTCCAATAATCATTCATTTGTCCATTCAATCAAAACAATATTTTTTTTCAAATTTTAGTTGAGGTGGATTTCTAGATTTTAAAATTTGGTGTCTAATGAAAATTAAGAATAAATAATATACATAAGATGTAGTCAGTTCTGCATAGATATAACAACAAGGTTATACAAAAGCATAGTAATAATAAGCTTTCTGGGAGGCTAAGGGATAAGGGAGTACTTTGGGAGTTATAGATTTTTGTTGAATGATTTTTTTTTTTTTTTTAAGAGATATGGTCTCACTCTGTCACCCAGGCTGGAGTGCAGTGGTGCAATCATAGCTCACTGTAGCCTTGAACTACTGGGCTCAAGCCATTCCCTTGCCTCAGCATCCTGAATAGCTGGGACTAAACGTGCACACCACAGTGCTTGGCTAAGTTTTAAAATTTATTTGCCTCCCTTTTTTTAGTATAAAGAAGATCTCACCTTGTTACCCAGGTTGGTCTCTAACTCCTGGTCTCAAGGGATTCTCCTGCCTTGACCTGCCAATGTGCTCAGATTACTTGTAGGAACCATCACACTGGCCTAGGAAGTTATATTTCAGAGCTGAAAATTAAAATTCCAAGGGTACAAAGGAGAAAAAGATAAGGCATATTTGGTAGAAGAAGAATAACGTGTAAGGACACAAAGTGGTGAAGTGTGAAATGGTGGAGAACAGTGAATATCTGGTATAGTAAAATAGCAGGTATTACAGGAAAATGTGATCACATAACTGGAAAAGTAGGTGCTAGATTATAAAAAAGACTGTTTGCTAATAGCTTATACTTATTAAGTTTGATAGGAACCACTTAAGATGTTAAGTTGGAAATAGATTTAATTGGATTTGGATTTAAGGAAAGTAACCTCCTAATTTAAGAGAAGTAAATAATAGAATGCTATTTCATTTCACTGGGAAAATGTATGATTTAATTAAACTCCTATGTAGCTCAATAACAAGCAAAATTAAACAATGTATTTATAGGGATACAGATATATTTGGTAAATATGTTACAAATAACAAATGTACAGAAAACACAAAACTCACTATTCTCAAAGGAGAGTTTTAGCATTGAGAGAGAAGCAGAGAGGATTTCAAGGCATGCAGAGGTAGAACTGTAGTTAAGAAGTCCTATTCCTTAAGTTGGGTAGCACTTTCATAGAAAGTTGCTAGAGTTTTAATCCTTATCGCATTAATATATACTCTCAATTTCAAATATTATATAAAATATTCAAAAGTGAATAAATAATACATAAAGATGAAATATTTGAGAGCATTGCAAATGAATTTCAATATTACGTAATGAATTATTTAAACAATTAGGTGGGAGGAAACAGAAAATGGAAGCGAAAGCAACCCTCTCTATTCTTCCATCCTCCTTACCCTCCTCAGAATCAGACATTTAACAGCAAGGTGAACTCCAGATAGAATGGGAAGGAGTCAGGTTCAACAAATGGTAAAACAGAAAGAATAGTAGTAAAGACTGTCCACAAATTCAAGGTCAGAGGAACCCTCAAATAGACATAGTTTATTAATGTTAAATACTGATGAAAATTGGAACAGAAAAACAAAGTTAAATATTTAAACCGTGGAGTTGCTGGCCCACTTTGCAGAGCACTTTTGTAGCTTGGTGGAAGGTGACTCTGCTGCAGTGGGGGTTCAAGTATGTCTCCATTGGAGTTGCTCAGAGGTGGTAATCTGGTTTGGAGGGCAGGTGCTAAAGTTCTTGTCTTCTTGCAATTGTAGGGGAAGCACATAATACTAAAGAGTGTCTATTACAGATCAATCAAAAAATTACATTCTTAAGGTGCTTTTATCTATACATATTCTTAAAGTGTCATTTTGAACTAAAATAATTATTATTACTACTATACTATCTTTGAGGTGATTTTAGTAGGTGCTTCTGGGAAGGAAGACACATTTACAACAATAAAATAGTTGAGGAAAAATCACAATATAAGGAGGACAGTCAGTGAGAGACAATATAGTACTGACGGCAGTGGCAGCCCATTTAGAACAGCTGCTGCCATGATGTCAGGTGCAGTGGAGGAGGGGCAGCCAGAGCTACATGTGCCATGGACCTGGAAGGCGCTGGGAACAGGCAGAAGCCCTGCCTCCTTCTGAGTTGGCAGGGCAGGAGTTTGCACTTCCCACGAGCAGCTGCAGCCGCCCAAGCTGCAGCTGTGGGACCTGGCATCTCTCCACTCTTGGGGGCCTGGGAAGCCCCACCCTACCACCTCAGGTGTGGATGTGCCTGCAGGGAGCTTGGTGCTGGCTTGCAGGCACTCCTCAGCACAAACAGTCTGGGCACCATGGATGATAGCAGGAGGCAGACAGGCTTTTGTATGTGGTCCCTGGTGAAATCCCACCTTCGAGCCAGGGTGCACTGAAGCCTGAGGGCTGTGCTGATGGAACAGGATGGAAACTTATTGTGCTTTTTCCAGGTCTGCCCATGACTGCCCATGAAGCAATCAGCATGCACTTCTTGCCCTCTGAAGCCCATAAAAACTCCCAGACTCAGCCAGAATCAGACAGACCATCGGATGACCAGCTGCAGAAAGGAGCTGCTCACTCCAGGGTCTCCTCTGTGCTGAAAGCTGAACACTCACTGGGACACTCTTGCTGCAGAGTGGAGCTACCCACTGCTTCTATCACTCAGTAAAGCTCCTCTTTGTCTTACTCATCCTCCACTGGTCCACATACTTCCTTCTTCCTGGGCATGGGACAAGAACTCACGTCCCACCAAATGGCGGGGCTGAAAGAGCTGTAACACAAACAGGGTGCAACATGCCCCTTGCTCACCACGTTGTGGACAAGAAGAAGGAGAGAAGAGCAGTTGCCCTTCAGGGATCCCAGACCTAGGAGCTCCCTGAGCTGGGGTGGTGATACTCTCTTTGGAGCTCTGTGATTCCTGGCACCTCCTAGCTTCAAGGTACCACTGTGTTCCCCAGTGCCAGCTGTGGAAGTTGCTTGTGGGACGCCTGGTCCAGCCACAGCCTCGCAGGAAACAGGCACCTGTGCCGGCACCTAGAGCTGCCCATCCCGCTGCAGCCAGCGTGTCTGGCTGTGCATAGTGGCTAGAACCCATATTCCCTTGCTCACACACCCCTTGCCACTCCATTCTCCCTTGGCAAGCATGGGATTCAGGCTGGTAGTCTGGTAATACAAGAGTAGGGCAGCCTGCCAGGCTGAGTGGGCCCAGCAGATTCAATCAAAACTCAGGCAAAGGCACCACGGGACACAGAGGTTTCCAGCTGGTGAAGCAACATCCCAAGGATTCCGTTAACAGTACTATGGTTAAAATTTCAGATTTTTTGTCTAGTTTTCATAATTTGAATTCTAGCTCCAACACTTCCTGAGTGCAGTTGGGTGAGCTAATGACCTTGTCTGTGCTTCAATATTTTAGCTGTGAAGATGCTACTTCCAGCAACATTAGGATGAAAGCAGTTAATATAATACATGTAAAAGATGGAGAACATAGATTGGCATATAGTAATCTATTACTATAATTATTAATAACATTTTAGTGCAATCATGAATAAATTGTAATTGTTTTCTCTTGCTCCTCTTCACATTGTTAAGAAATATGCAGCACTTATAAATAAGACATACGTATGACAGTATCACTAATATCACATGTGAACATTGACAGTTACTGTCGAAGGGTTATTTAATTTACTAGAAGATTATAACTTTGTATGATTTACCATATCTATGTGAAATTACATATTAACTTGCAGAAGACAGAGTAGTAAATGATTTTTGCCCTCTGGAAAAAAATTAACGTTTAAAGTTGTATTGCCTTATATGACATTAACTTATTGTCTTTGCAAGTTTTTTTCAACATTATTTTTTGTAGTGACTTTGGTCTCCTTAAACTTATATTACCATGATGTTGTGACTCTCATTTATGAGATAAATATGAGATAAATTATTTAGCTTGTACACTGTGTGAGTTATGGCTTTTACTTTGCAATAGAGTCATGTTTTAACTTCTTGAAAATGTATGCCTAGTTGCTAATAAGTTCACTAGTTACTTTTTCACCTCATATAGCAGCATATCAACAATAGTCAAATACAATACATATGCATTCACTAATTAATGTTGGATCTCATTTCAAGTCAGTCTATATAGCAAGTTCATTCTCTTTAAATCTTGCACAATATTCTATAAGTTGTAAATGTTATCTCAATAAACATTTCTAGTTTTTTATTATTAAAGTAACTTTAATCATCACAGCTATTTGGTTTGATTTGGGGGAAGATACTCTCAAACATCCTGCAACATGTATTTTCTGTGATGTGGATTGATCTGCAGGGTCGAAGCGTGGCATATTGCGCACACCTAACCAGTCAGAAGTGCAACTGATGGGAAATTCAAGGATTATTATATAGTTCAAGTTATTTAAAAAGCATATATTAAATGTCACAACTTAAAAAAATAAACATTATGGGAAAGCTAATGGCAAGTATGCTAATTGCTCAAGTTAGAATAAAATAATTATATCAGTATGCCAAAAAAGCACCAGAGCATCTATAAAATAAGAAACTCAATTCCATCATAAAACATCTTATGTCCATGGATCAGAAAATTTAACATTTTTAAGATAACGATATTCTCCAAATTATGTGTAGACTAAACGTAATGCTTATCAAAATCCAAGCTGGCTTTTTTGAAGACATTGGCAAGATAGTACCAATTTCATATGAAAATATAGGGGACCAAAAATAGTCAAAATATTGGAATAAGAACACAGATAATTTATACTTCCCAATTTCAAAATTTTTACCAATTTCATTTACAGTAAATCAAGAGACAGTGGTACTGGTGTAAAGATATACATATTAATCAGTGAAAAATAACTGACAGTTCAGAAATAAAATCTCATATTTATAGTCAATTTATCTTGATGAAAATTCCATGGAGAAAAATGTTATTTTCAACATGTTCTGTTGGAATACGCAGAGGCACACATGCAAAATAATAAAGTTAGACCTTTACTTCACACCATGTAAAAATTAACTCAAAATTAATCAAAGAGCTAAATATAAGAGCCAAAGTCAAAAAAGACAACATATGTGGGGATCTTTGTGACATTGGATTAAAGTTGCCTTAACTGTAACACCAAAAGCACAAGCAAGAAAAATGAATAAATCTGACAACATTGAAATTTAAAACTTTGTCCTCATTGAGAAAACACTTTCTTATCATGAAAGTGAGAAGATGACCCACACAATGTAATACATGTTTTGAAAATCATATAGTTGATAAGGAATTTATATCTGGATGAAAGTAGAAAAATATTTATTCATTCTTCACCAATTATTGATCCTCTTTTGCTCAAATAATGTTTTGTTCGTGGGGACATAATAGTTTTATTAATGACAAGATGGCACTTATCAACATTATCCAGATATGCATTTGCATTTTATAAAATTTAAGATTTCACAAGATATTTGGAGAGTCATAAGGCTGCAGAGAACCACAAAGGACCATTTTGATGATCTTAAACAAACTTCATTGTTTCACAGTTAATGATAAACATGTCAAGTGAGCTATTCAAAGACACCCAGTTGTATTAAACATTGTTAAGAAGTCAAGTGTTCTAGTTTTCAAGAACTGAAATTATTCTGTGCTTTATTTCATTTTATATTCAAAGTAGGTATTGAAATCTCAAATGCTTTCAGTAATTGGGAAGATAATTAAAAAAATTGAAATAATTGAGGTAAAAATAAGACTGTTGTCCCACATTAAAACAGAACAGTAAAAACAAATTCAGGGTAAAATTAATAAACAAATAAAAAAGGGTAGCCTAGACTTTTGGTCTATGGTTTAAAGAAGGACGTGATAAGTTATCTACTTTAGTCTATGCGTACCTAGTTGGAATTACTTGAATTATTTATGCCAAGATTTTGAACATTTTTCCTTTAATTTTGGTGGTGCTCTATCATCTCATATATTATTTTAAAATTGAACTTCAATGAATGTCATAAATTCTAATATTTTATTAATTAAATTTTAGATCAATATTTAATGCTAAAAATATACTAGTTGTAAAATAATATCATTATTAGTCATATTTTTGGGTTAAAACAGCAATGGCAACAAAATTATTTGCACGGGATTATGGACTCTTCAAAATCAAATTCCGATAGCCATTACATTGCCTTTTCTAAATAAAATAGTGGCAACAGTTGATTACCATATATACTCAGGATTTTGTTATTTGGTCAATAAAATAAATATATTTTAATAATGTTGTTTGATATTGAAGGCTATTCAATGAAGAATTAGTGGTTGGCTGGTGTTATCCTGCTCGCTCAAGCTGATTTGGGAAGTTGGTAAATTTTTCAGCTGTTAAGGTATCAGAAAAATTATTTATTTTAGGTTGGAAATAGTAGCATCACTGATTCACATCTCTTTTGCATAGGTTTCCAAAGAGAACACTTTGAGAAATTTATAGATCCTGTTGTTTAGCTTATGTTTATTAGCAAGTTTTATATGAAATAAATCACTTATATTTCTGCCTTCATGAGATACAATAAGGTTATAATCCTCAGAGCATTTTATGATGTAAAAAATGTGAAAGAAAGAGAAAGGGTATCCATTTACTCTGATGGATTTCAAGTGAGTTCATAAAACAATTTTTTATTCTAAATGTTCTAGTAGAATAATATTCTGTGCAAAGTGATGTTTCAGTCTATTGACAACTAAACAATTACAAAGTACCAAAAGCTTTTCAAATGCACACCACATCATTGGTCACTTAAAAACCAAGTTTAGAGTACTTGAGAATAGTTGGGATTTTCAAGTTTTCAATATTTTGTGACATACTCTCTCATAGTCTTTCTGAATAAATAAGAAAATACAATTTGTGAATCTCCTTCCAAAGAGTACAAAACTATATCAACGCATCCTCAAATGATATTTTCCTGCACATACAACAAAGCAACCTTAACTAATAAAGGCAATATGCCATTGTTGTTTACATTTTATTTATGCTTTTTCTAGTTCTGTATCAAATTTATAAAAGCATAAAATCTGAAAGTTAATAGGATAATGACAACACAAGTGTATAATATATGATCTGTGGAAAGTGTGGATTTTTAAAACAATTCAAACTAAGGCCATTATAGAATTCACTCCTTAAAACTACAGCCTTTTTCTCATTTATATAATGTTAATGCTGATACAGGTGTCTATTTATGTATGTAAAATTATGCATATATGTGTTAATCAGTGACTACATATAAAAAGCCCTAATCTTAACTTCATCAGTTTTCTTCTAGTTCAACTGCTATATATAAGATTTACTTGTCAATGTACCTTCTACATTTCATGGTATGTACTATTACTACCTTAATTAGTTACTATCATTTATTCTTATCCATATATCAGACATCAAATTAGAAACACTACTTTATAAAATGATAATTCACTTACTTTCTTTTCAAATATAACTGCAGAGAAACTAATTTCCATCTCTCTCTATATATTTGGAAACCTTTTTATATAATTTTAATTTTAGATTCAATTCATGTGAAAATTTTCTTTAAGAAATGGTTACTGTAATATCTAGCCTGAATATTTATTCAGTGTTAAGTAAATCTACTAAGATTTACTACTGGTGAAATAGTTAATTTTGCGAAAAGTGTTTGTTCTTCATTATCTTTAAGAAATCACACATTTTGGGGGCACGCCCAAGATGGCAGAATAGGAACAGCTCCAGCCTCCAGCTCCCAGCGCGAGCAACACAGAAGATGGGTGATTTCTGCATTTTCAACTGAGGTACCGTGTTCATCTCACTGGGGCGCGTGGGACAGTTGGCGCTGGTCCGCGGTTGCAGCCTGACAAGCGAGAGCTAAAGCAGGGTGAGGGATCGCCTCACCTGGGAAGTGCAAGGGGGAAGGGAATTCCTTTTCCTAGCCAAAGAAAATTGAGACACACAACATCTGGAAAATCAGGTAACTCCTACCCTAATATTGTGCTTTACCAAGGGTCTTAGGAAACAGGACACTAGGAGATTATATCCCATACCTGGCCCAGAGGGTCCCACGCCCACGGAGCCTCCCTCATTACTAGCACAGCAGTCTGAGATCTAAATGCAAGGCAGCAGCAAGGCTGGGGGAGGGGCGCCCACCATTGCTGAGGCTTAAGTAGGTAAACAAAGCCTCTGGGAAGCTTGAAGTGGGTGGAGCCCACAGCAGCTCAAGGAGGCCAGCGTGCCTCTGTAGACTCCTCCTCTGGGGAAAGGGCATAGCTAAACAAAAAGCAGCAGAAACCTCAGCAGAGGTAAATGCCCCTGTCTGACAGCTTTGAAGAGAGCAGTGGATCTCCCAGCATGGAGGTTGAGATCTGAGAACAGACAGACTTCCTGCTCAAATGGGTCCCTGTCCCCTAACTGGGGGACATCCCCCACTAGGTGCAGACCAACACCTCACATCTCACACAGCAGCATACACCCTTGAGATGAAGCTTCCAGAACAAGAATCAGACAGCAACACTCGCTGTGCAGCAATATTCTATCTTCTGCAGCCTCCGCTGCTCATACCTAGGCAAACAGGGTCTGGAGTGAACCTCAGGCAAACTCCAACAAACCTGCAGCTGAGGGTCCTGACTGTTAGAAGGAAAACTAACAAACAGAAAGGACACCCACACCAAAACCCCATCAGTATGTCACCATCATCAAAGACCAAAGGCAGATAAAACCACAAAGATGGGGAAAAAGCAGTGCGGAAAAGCAGGAAATTCAAAAAATTAGAGCACATCATCCCTTCCAAAGGAATGCACCTCTTCACCAGCAATGGAACAAAGCCGGACGGAGAATGACTTTGACGAGTTGAGAGAAGAAGGCTTCAGTCAATCAAACTTCTCAGAGTTAAAGGAGGTACTACGTAACCAGCGCAAAGCAACTAAAAACGTTGAAAAAACAATGGATGAATGAATAACTAGAATAGTCAATGCAGAGAAGACCTTAAAGGAACTGATAGAGATGAAAACCATAACACGAGAACTATGAGACAAATGCACAAGCTTCAGTAACTGACTCGATCAACTAGAAGAAAGTGTATCAGTGATTGAAGACCAAATGAATGAAATGAAGTGAGAAGAGAAGTGTAGAGAAAAAAGAGTAAAAATAAATGAGCAGAGCCTCCAAGAAATATGAGATTACGTGAAAAGACCAAATCTATGTCTGATTGGTGTCCCTGAAACTGACAGGAAAAATAGAACCAAGTTGGAAAACACTCTGCAGGATATCATCCAGGAGAACTCCCCAAACCTAGTAAGGCAGGCCAACATTGGAATTCAGGAAATACAGGGAACGCCACAAAGATACTCTTTGAGAAGAGCAACTCAAAGACACATAATTTTCAGATTCGCCAAAGTTGAAATGAAGGAAAAAAAGTTAAGGGAAGCCAGAGAGAAAGGTCAGGTTACACACAAAGGGAAGCCCATCAGACTAACAGCAGATCTCTCAGCAGAAACTCTACAAGCCAGAAGAGAGTGGGGGCCGATATTCAACATTCTTAAAGAAAAGAATTTTAAACCCAGAATTTCATATCCAGCCAAACTAAGTTTCATCAGTGAAGGAGAAATAAAATCCTTTACAGACAAGTAAATGCTTAGAGATTTTGTCACCACCAGGCCTGCCCTACAAGAGACCCTGAAGGAAGCACTAAACATAGAAAGGAACAACTGGTACCAGCTATTGCAAAAAGATGTCAAAATGTAAAGTCCGTTGATGCTAGGAAGAAACTGCATCAACTAGCCAGCAAAATAACCAGCTAATATCATAATGACAGGATCAAGTTCACACATAACCTTAATTGTAAATGGACTAAATGGTCCAATTAAAAGACACGGACTGGCAAATTGGATAAAGAGTCAAGACCCATCAGTTTGCTGTATTCAGGAGACCCATCTCATGTGCAGAGACACACATAGGCTCAAAATAAAGGGATGGAGGAAGATCTACCAAGCAAATGGAAAACAAAACAAAACAAAAAAGCAGGGGTTGCAATCCTAGTCTCTGATAAAACAGACTTTAAACCATCAAAGATCAAAAGAGACAAAGAAGGCCATTAAATAATGGTAAAGGGATCAATTCAACAGGAAGAACTAACTATCCTAAATACATATGAACCCAATACAGGAGCACCCAGATTCGTAAAGCAAGTCCTTAGAGACTTACAAAGAGACTTAGACTCCCATACAATAATAACAGGAGACTTTGACACCCCACTGTCAACATTAGACAAATCAATGAGACAGAAAGTTAACAAAGATATCCAGGAATTGAACTCAACTCTGCACCAAGCAGACCTAATAGACATCTATAGAACTCTCCACCCCAAATCAACAGAATATACATTCTTCTCAGCACCATATCACACTTATTCCAAAATTGACCACATAGTTGGAAGTAAAGCACTCTTCAGCAAATGTAAAAGAACAGAAATTATAACAAACTGTCTCTCAGACCACAGTGCAATCAAACTAGAACTCAGGACTAAGAAACTCAATCAAAACCGCTCAACTACATGGAAACTGAACAACCTCCTCCTGAATGACTACTCGGTACATAGCAAAATGAAGGCAGAAATAAAGATGTTCTTTGAAACCAATGAGAACAAAGATACAACATACCAGAATCCCTGGGACACATTTAAAGCAGTGTGTAGGGGGAAATGTATAGCACTAAATGCCCACAAGAGAAAGCAGGAAAGCTCTAAAATTGACACACTAACATCACAATTAAAAGAACTAGTGAAGCAAGAGAAAACACATTCAAAAGCTAGCAGAAGGCAAGAAATAACTAAGATCTGAGCAGAACTGAAGAAGATAGAGACACAAAAAATCCTCCAAAAAAATCAATGAATCCAGGAGCTGGTTTTCTGAAAAGATCAACAAAATTGGTAACTGCTAGCAAGACTAATAAAGAAGCAAAGAGAGAAGAATCCATAGACATAATAAAAAATGATAAAGGGGATATCACCACCAACCCCATAGAAATACAGACTACCATCAGAGAATACTATAAACACCTCTAGGCAAATAAACTAGAAAACCTAGAAGAAATGGATAATTTCTGGACAATTACATACTTCCAAGGCTAAACCAAGAAGAAGTTGAATCCCTGAATAGACCAACAGCAGGCTCTGAAACTGAGGCAATAACTAATAGCAAAAAAAGCCCAGGACCAGACGGGTTCACAGCCGAATTCTACCAGAGGTACAAGGAGGAGTTCATAGCATTCCTTCTGAAACTATTTCAATCAATAGAAAAACAGGGAATCCTCCCTAACCCATTTTATGAGGCCAATGTCATCCTGATACCAAAGGCTGACAGAGATACAACAAAAAAAGAGACTTTTAGACCAATATCCCTGATGAACATTGATGCAAAAATCCTCAATGAAATACTGGCAACCCGAAGCCAGCAGCACATCAAAAAGCTTATCCACCATGATCAACTGGGCTTCATCCCTGGGATATAAGGCTGGTTCAATATACGCAAATCAATAAACGTAATCCAGCATATGAACAGAACCAAAGAAGAAAACCACGATTATCTCAAGAGATGCAGAAAAGGCCTTTGACAAAATTCAACAGCCCTTCATGCTAAAAACTCTCAATAAATTCAGTATTGATGGAACGTATCTCAAAATAATAAGAGCTATTTATGACAAACCCACAGCCAATATCATACTGAATGGGCAAAAACTGGAAGCATTCCCTTTGAAAACTGTCACAAGACAGGGATGCTCTCTCTCACCACTCCTATTCAACATAGTGTAGGAAGTTCTCTCTAGGGCAATCAGGCAAGAGAAAGAAATCAAGGGTATTCAGTTAGGAAAAGAAGAAGTCAAATTGTCCCTGTTTACAGATGACATGATTGTATATTTAGAGAACTCCATTGTCTCAGCCCAAAATCTCCTTAAGCTGATAAGCAACTTCAGCAAAGTCTCAGGATACAAAATTAATGTGCAAAAATCACAAGCATTCTTATACACCAGTAACAGACAAACAGAGAGCCAAATCATGAATGAACTCCCATTCACAACAGCTTCAAAGAGAATAAAATACCGAGGAATCCAACTTACAAAGGATGTAAAGGACCTCTTCAAGGAGAACTACAAACCACTGTTCAGTGAAATAAAAGAGGACACGAATAAATGCAAGAACATACCATGCTCATGGATAGGAAGAATCAATATCGTGAAAACGGCCATACTGCCCATGGTAATTTATAGATTCAATGCCATCCCCATTAAGCTACCAATTACTTTCTTCACAGAACTGGAAAAAACTGCTTTAAAGTTCATATGGAACCAAGAAAAAACCCTGCATTGCCAAGACAATCCTAAGCTGGAGACATCATGTTACCTGACTTCAAACTATACTACAAGGCTATAGTAACCAAAACAGCATGGGACTGGTACCAAAACAGAGATATAGACCAATGGAACAGAACAGAACCCTCAGAAATAATACCACACATCTATAACCATCTGATCTTTGACAAACCTGAGAAAAACAAGAAATGGGGAAAGGATTCCCTATTTAATAAATGGTGTTGGAAAATTGGGTAGTCATAAGTAGAAAGCTGAAACTGGATCCTTTCCTTACTCCTCATACGAAAATTAATTCAAGATGGATTAGAGACTTAAATGTTAGACATAAAACCATAAAAACCCTAGAAGAAAACCTAGGTAATACCATTCAGGACATAGGCATGGGCAAGGACTTCATGTCTAAAACACCAAAAGCAACAGCAACAAAAGCTGAAATTGACAAATGGGATCTAATTAAACTAAAGAGCTTCTGCACAACAAAAGAAACTACCATCAGAGTGAACAGGCAACCTACAGAATGGGAGAAAATTTTTGCAATCTGCTCATCTGACAAAGGGCTAATATCCAGAATCTATAAAGAACTCAATCAAATTTACAAGAAAAAAACAAACAACCCCATCAAAAACTGGGCAAAGGATATGAACAGACACTTCTCAAAAGAAGAAATTCATACAGCCAACAGACACATGAAAAAATGCTCATCATCACTGGCCATCAGAGAAATGCAAATCAAAACCACAATGAGATACCATCTCACACCAGTTAGAATGGCAATCATTTAAAAATCAGGAAACAACAGGTGCTGGAGAGGATGTGGAGAAATAGGAACACTATTACACTGTTGGTGGGACTGTAAACTAGCTCAGCCATTGTGGAAAACAGTGTGGCGATTCCTCAAGGATCTAGAACTAGAAATACCACTTGACCCAGCCATCCCATTACTGGGTATATACCCAAAGGATTATAAGTCATGCTGCTATAAAGACACATGCACACGTATGTTTATTGCAGCACTATTTACAATAGCAAAGACTTGGAATCCACCCAAATGTCCATCAGTGACAGACCGGATTAAGAAAATGTGGCACATATGCACCATGGAATACTATGAAGCCATAAAAATGGATGAGTTTGTGTCCTTTATAGGGACATGGATGTAGCTGGAAATCATCATTCTTAGCAAACTATCGCAAGAACAGAAAACCAAATACTGCATGTTCTCACTCATAGGTGGGAATTGAACAATGAGATCACTTGGACACAGTAAGGGGATCATCACTTGGACGCAGAAAGGGGTCCTAATGTGGGGAGGGGTGGGAGGGATAGCATTAGGAGATATACCTAATGTAAATGGCAAGTAAATGGGTGCAGAACAGCAACATGGCACATGTATACATATGTAACAAACCTGCACGTGCACATGTACCCTAAAACTTAAAGTATAATAATAAAAAAAAGAAGTCACCCATTTTGCTAATTGTAAATCACACAATTTTAATTGTGCTAAAGCTTCCCTATCACCTCATTGCCCAAATTAACTTTGTCTTGCATTAAACACTACTGCTTATTGGAAATAAACCCCCAACCTAAAGTATATTGGTCTGGCTTTGAATCCCATTCTTTAAAGTTTTGTCCTTGTCTACTTACTATTATCCAGCAATTTTCTATTATGATGTGTTATTTTATATAATCTTCAATCATAGGAAAATATAACACATTTGGCTTAGTATTATATCTTCCTGTAATATGTGATCTCTTTGTTGGTTCACTAGATTTTATATTTGTTCCTCAATAGTATGGTGATACTTGAATGAAATGAAAAGTTAACTAAGGATACCATTTATTTGAAATAAGCAAAAATATTGAATGTATACATTGAATAGAAAATAGATCCATGACATTTATTTTAACTTAAAAACAGGAATACAAATTAGATGGGAAATTATGTTGCCTGTTAAAAAGTTTTAAAATAAATAACAAAAGTTAATGAATTTTAATCATCATGGATGCATCTTGTTATGCATTTATTTCTTATTACATTTTCTAATGAGGAGGTACAAAATAAAATTAGGCACAAAATAAATACTTTAAATTATTATAGCATGCAGAGAAAATATTTTACTACAAATTACTTATATTCATATTTTATTTAAGATTATGATATCTAATTGTGTATTTCAAATTATTAATATGTGAAAGTACTTATTCATAAATTCCTTCTTTCAGATTCATTATTGTGTGCCTAAAATGAGACAGGTGCTATACTAAGCATTAAGAATATGGCTGTGAACTGGACAGCTGTGTGTTGTCTTATGTACTCTAGCTCTATGCATAACTGATTTTTCTCTGATCAGAAAATATAAATATTTTACAACATTGGTTCATAATAGGCAAATTATTATAATAAAGGGGGATTTTTGTATGTATAAAAACAGATTTTTTCTCATTAAAAAAAGCAAATTATTGATTTTATTTGTGGAAGACAGTGCTTTGTAAGTTGAAAGGACCCTGGAGGACCCTGACATTTCTTCCTTCTGACATATCGTAAGAAGTCCTTTTAGAATCACTCAATAATGTAAGAATATTTCTTATCCAGAAGGGAATACTACATCTTAAATGATTGAAATCATTAAATATTTAGGTACTACTTAGGTTTAAATGTGTGTTTACAGGATATTTTTAAGTGTTAGTATTCCTTCTTGAAACTTTGTTATATTGTTGTCACAGCAACAGCTTGAGACCTATGACAGCTCTTAAAAAATTTAAACTACTGTACCTGAGATCTTTTTAATAAATTGTGCTTGTGTGTGTGTGTTGCAGTTTTATATGTGAGATATAGCTATGTGCTATATCTCAATGTTTTAGAAATCGAAGTTCAGTAGAACAAATAAAATAAAACTATGCAAATAAGGACAATGGTATTAGGTCTAACATTTAAGTCTCTAATCCATCTTGAATTAATTTTCGTATAAGGAGTAAGGAAAGGATCCAGTTTCAGCTTTCTACTTATGGCTAGCCAATTTTCCCAGCACCATTTATTAAATAGGGAATCCTTTCCCCATTTCTTGTTTTTGTCAGGTTTGTCAAAGATCAGATGGCTGTAGATGTGTGGTATTATTTCTGAGGACTCTGTTCTGTTCCATTGGTCTATATCTCTGTTTTGGTACCAGTACCATGCTGTTTTGGTTACTGTAGCCTTGTAGTATAGTTTGATGTCAGGTAGCGTGATGCCTCCAGCTTTGTTCTTTTGACTTAGGATTGTCTTGGAGATGCGGGCTCTTTTTTGGTTCCATATGAACTTTAAAGCAGTTTTTTCCAATTCTGTGAAGAAACTCATTGGTAGCTTGATGGGGATGGCATTGAATCTATAAATTACCTTGGGCAGTATGGCCATTTTCACGATATTGATTCTTCCTATCCATGAGCATGGTATGTTCTTCCATTTGTTTGTGTCCTCTTTTATTTCACTGAGCAGTGGTTTGTAGTTCTCCTTGAAGAGGTCCTTAACATCCCTTGTAAGTTGGATTCCTAGGTATTTTATTCTCTTTGAAGCAATTGTGAATGGAAGTTCATTCTTGATTTGGCTCTCTGTTTGTCTGTTACTGGTGTATAAGAATGCTTGTGATTTTTGCACATTAATTTTGTATCCTGAGACTTTGCTGAAGTTGCTTATCAGCTTAAGGAGATTTTGGGCTGAGACAATAGGGTTTTCTAAATATATAATCATGTCATCTGCAAACAGGGACAATTTGACTTCTTCTTTTCCTAACTGAATACCCTTGATTTCTTTCTCTTGCCTAATTGCCCTAGCCAGAACTTCCAACACTATGTTGAATAGGAGTGGTGAGAGAGGGCATCCCTGTCTTGTGCCAGTTTTCAAAGGGAATTTTTCCAGTTTTTGCCCATTCAGTATGATATTGGCTGTGGGTTTGTCATAAATAGCTCTTATGATTTTGAGGTACGTTCCATCAATACCGAATTTATTGAGCGTTTTTAGCATGAAGGGCTGTTGAATTTTGTCAAAAGCCTTTTCTGCATCTATTGAGATAATCATGTGGTTCTTGTCTTTGGTTCTGTTTATATGCTGGATTATGTTTATTGATTTGCGAATGTTGAACCAGCCTTGCATCCCAGGGATGAAGCCCACTTGATCATGGTGGATAAGCTTTTTGATGTGTTGCTGAATCCGGTTTGCCACTATTTTATTGAGGATTTTTGCCATTCAGGACATAGGCATGGGCAAAGACTTCATGTCTAAAACACCAAAAGCAACGGCAGCAAAAGCCAAAATTGACAAATGAGATCTCATTAAACTAAAGAGCTTCTGCACAGCAAAAGAAACTACCATCAGAGTGAACAGGCAACCTACAGAATGGGAGAAAATTTTTGCAATCTACTCGTCTGACAAAGGGCTAATATCCAGAACCTACAAAGAACTCAAACAAATTTACAAGAAAAAAACAAACAACCCCATCAAAAAGTGGGCAAAGGATATGAACAGACATTTCTCAAAAGAAGACATTCATACAGCCAACAGACACATGAAAAAATGCTCATCATCACTGGCCATCAGAGAAATGCAAATCAAAACCACAATGAGATACCATCTCACACCAGTTAGAATGGCGATCATTAATAAGTCAGGAAACAACAGGTGCTGGAGAGGATGTGGAGAAATAGGAACACTTTTACACTGTTGGTGGGATTGTAAACTAGTTCAACCATTATGGAAAACAGTATGGCGATTCCTCAAGGAACTAGAACTAGATGTACCATATGACCCAGCCATCCCATTACTGGGTATATACCCAAAGGATTATAAATTATGCTGCTATAAAGACACATGCACACGTATGTTTATTGCAGCACTATTCATGATAGCAAAGACTTGGAATCAACCCAAATGTCCATCAGTGACAGACTGGATTAAGAAAATGTGGCACATATACACCATGGAATACTATGCAGCCATCAAAAAGGATGAGTTTGTGTCCTTTGTAGGGACATGGATGCAGCTGGAAACCATCATTCTTAGCAAACTATCACAAGAACAGAAAACCAAACACCGCATGTTCTCACTCATAGGTGGGAACTGAACAATGAGATCGCTTGGACTCGGGAAGGGGAACATCACACACCGGGGCCTATCATGGGGAGGGGGGAGGGGGGAGGGATTGCATTGGGAGTTATACCGGATGTAAATGACGAGTTGATGGGTACAGCACACCAACATGGCACAAGTATACATATGTAACAAACCTGCACGTTATGCACATGTACCCTACAACTTAAAGTATAATAATAATAAATAAATTAAAATAAAAAAAAAGGACAATGATTTTACCAATGACTCCAATTTGTGACACAAGTACACATTGCCTGTAAAGAAAAGTGAATAAGTTCTAGGTATCTAAGGTACATAATGGGTAGCAATTGATGTGTTAATTAATTTGATTTTGAAAACCATAAAAGAAAGAGCTATCCATCTAATTCAGGGACAAAGAATGTTAAGAAATATGAAAACAAAAAGAGAGGAAGAAGAGAAATTTCCTTTGCACCCAGTCTGCCACATTTTTACTCAGTCCTTTTGAACATTAGACATCACCAGTCATTGTCCCTTAAACACTCATTATACTCGCCCTCACCTTTTCATTTCATATATATTTACAAAGACATGCTGAAAGCCAAATTTTGATAATTTTCAACTTGTCAATTGTATATAACTTGTTACTAAGACCACGTGGGCATGTGAGACACTGAAAGGAGTAACACAAAATATTAAATAAAATAAAAAAGATAACATTAAAAATCATTTAGTACTACTGTATCATGTCATAGTCTTGAGAAAAATGTAAATGAAGTAAACTTTGTTTTTATAACTTATAAAACAAGAATATTTAAAGCTATACTCCAAATATTCTTCTAAGGCAAACTGTAATTTATGGTTTATTAGCAGGGTTATTGGTTAAGATTAAAAGCATGTAGCTAGCTAGAAACAATGAAACATGTCAGGTATTTTAAAACCATGATCACAAACCGCATTTATATGGTTTGTTCTTCTCTCAGGTATTTTTTCCAGTGTCTCTGAAGGACAAGTGAAGGATGTGTAGCATGTTTTTAGTGCTACCGAGATTCTGAAAGGGCAGCTATTCTTACACTGACTCTGGAAGGCTTTATGCTGCAGGTATGAGTCTTCCACCCTTCAAAGATACTTACGAACAAGGTAGCCTCTAATTAGGCCTAGTGCCACTGCCTCTGCCTCCAGCCTAAACCTAATGAAATGTTCTAAGTCATACTGGTAGCACTGGACAGAAAACAGAGAAGGGGAAAAAAAAATACCTGAGAAAAAAATCATAAAGTGATTTGGTCTCATTTCTCTTTCAGGTTTGTAATATCCATTTGTCTGAAGTAATTCATATCTTGTGTCTGGGTATCAGAAATCTCACTTAATATTATGGGCAATATGTAATCACGGTATATTCATTAGCATATTGAATAGGGCATGAAATCTGTAGTGAGATAGTCCTGAGTTTACTATCCCATTCTAGCATGTCTATCTATTGATCCTGAGTAAATTATTTAACATCCCTGAATCACAGATTTACTGTTTTTAAAATGTATATAAGACTTGCCTTGCAGGGATTTTTGAAAAGAGTAAATTTAATGAATATATCTAACACCTAGAATTACAGTGGCAATAGGACAATATTTTAAACTTTACATGTGCCCTCACCAGCACCATTGGTGGTAAGACTTGCCATCAGTAAAGCTGCTGCTTATATGCCAAGCACAATGGCAGAAGGTAGCGTTACCTCACTCTCTTTCTTCTTTTACACTCTCCTAATATGTGGATGTGAGTATATATCACATCTTATATTACACCTTAAAATTTTTCTTTGTAAAATTTACCATATATGTATACACGCATGTGTACATATATATAGGCATATGCAATTGTCATTTATAATGGTAATTTATCATTATAAACAAATTATGTGAGCAGGGATATACACCTCTAGGGTATACTAATCTCTATTCTTAGTTTCTCTTCTTGCCTTCCTTTTATGTCAGTCTGATGACTCATCTTAAAATTAAACCTTGGTCCTTGCTTGTTCAAAATGTTCAATGGCATATTACTATACTCCAGATAAATCCCCAACTCCTTACAAAGTTTCCATCACCCTGCACAATTGATTCTGCCTAAATCTCCAGCCTCATAAACTATCTCTCTTCTTGTCCCTCTCCACCAGCCCATCTACCTTGAATTTCATTAAGCAGAACAATTGCCTTCCCACTTCAGATCATTGGCACATCCATTTTCTTCTGTTATGAACATTTTTAACCAAATCTATACCTGACTAATTCTACCTCATTTTTTACAATTCATATAAACTTCACTTATTTAAAGAGTATTTCTCTGGTTTATGGGAGAGCTCCCATTGCTATATATATATATATATATATATATATATATATAGAGAGAGAGAGAGAGAGAGAGAGAGAGAGAGAGAGAGAGAGAGTTTGTTTGTTTGTTTGTTTGTTTCCCCTGATATGGAGTCTTTCTCTGTCGCCCAGGCTGGAGTGCAGTGGCTCAATCTCGGCTCACTGCAAGCTCCGCTTCCCGGTTTCACGCCATTCTCCTGCCTGGGCCTCCCAAGTAGCTGGTACTACAGGCGCCCGCCACCACGCCTGGCTATTTTTTTTTCTTTTGTATTTTTAGTAGAGATGGGGTTTCACTGTGTTAGCCAGGATGGTCTCGATCTCCTGACCTCATGATCCGCCTGCCTTGGCCTCCTAAAGTGCTGGAATTACAGGCGTGAGCCACCGGGCCTGGCCTAGAGTTCCCATTGCCCCTTATAAATTTTCTTTGTAAAATTTACCGTGTGTGTTTGTATATATATGTGTGTGTATATATATGTACATATATATATGTACACACACACACATATATATTTATGCCTATATATGTGTGTGTATGTATAAATACATATGTATTTATATGTATATATGTGTATATATACATACACACACATATATATACACACACATATATACACACAAGATATATATATATATTTACCCCTATATATGTGTGTATGTATAAATGTGTGTGCATATATATACATACACACACATATATATACACACACATTTATACATACACACATATATAGGCATAAATAGTTATAATTTGTAACGATAATTTGTTTTCATTCAATATATTAACCTTGACTCTAAGGGCAATATCATTTCTATTTTGTTCACCACTGCATTCTCTATGCCACCTACTGGTAGCACCCAGGGAACTTGGTACATAGCAGTCAATAGTCACTATACCTTCCCTTATTCATTTAGTAATTAAGAGTATATATGGCGATTTATCTAGGCACTTATGTTATAAAAGTGTTTTTTAATGTTATCAAGAAGCTACTATATATTAATTGGGCAGGTAGACAACAAAAACAAAAACAAATATATATTGTAAAGCCAGGAACTAAATAAGTACCTTAAAAAATGTAAAGGTGTGTAAGGGAATAGAGAGTTTTGAAGGTACTGGCACATTACATGGAGTTTTCAGAGAATGGGTCTCTATGGAAGTAACATTTGACAGAGATCTGAGTGAGGTAGAGAAGAAACAGATATAAATATTTGGCAAAAGAGTATTTCCATCAGAGGGAAGAAAAAGCACACAACTCCACAAGTGAAGTTATGCTTAGTGTCGTC
Organism: Macaca mulatta; assembly: GCF_049350105.2. Classification (NCBI taxonomy): domain Eukaryota; kingdom Metazoa; phylum Chordata; class Mammalia; order Primates; family Cercopithecidae; genus Macaca; species Macaca mulatta. Next base: position 64,574,267 of record NC_133422.1, read on the forward strand.
AAAAAACAGTAAGAAGGTCAATGTGACTAGAACTGTATGAACAGGGAAAATAATAGCAGAAAATGTGATTTTAAAAAAATGTCAAAGGCACACACTTGTAGTCTTGTTGAATGAGTACATTAAAGAAAGCTCTACAAAAGTACCCAAGGGAAACAGGAAATTGATGAACGTATTACAAGATACTAGACACTTTGATGGAATAAAAAAATTCAACGGATAAGGCTTCTTCTCTTGTCATAAAGAAATCTGCAATGTATTTGTAAAGACTAGTCACAAAGAAATAAAAATAATTAATTGTATAAGAAAGTTTATGATGATATCACACAATCCTAAAGAAAGGAATACTAAGATTTCAATTGTAAGAGGTAATGCCATGAGAAGTTTAAAGATATTTCTTTGGCATGAATGAACTTGAACTAGAAACAGGGAAGGATTATTCAGAATTTGATAATGATTCCAACAAGAGAAATATCTGAGTTAAGTAACAGTGAAGGAACTATACAACACATATTTAGCAGGAATGAGAGCAACTGCATCTAATATTGAGAAAAAATGTCTGGGTAGCAGCTTAGAAGCTAGGTATGGAGGACTATGTATAAAAGAATATGGAAGCCAGGCGTGATGACTCACGCTTGTAATCCTAGCACTTTGGGAGGTCAAGGTGGGAAGATCACCTAAGATCAGGAGTTCAAGACCAGCCTGACCAACAAGGTAAAACCCCATCTCTACTAAAAATACAAAATTAGCCAGGTGTGGGGGCAAGCGCCTGTAGTCCCAGGTACTTGAGAGGCTGGGACAGGAGAATTGCTTGAACCTGGGAGGCAGAGGTTGCAGTGAGCTGAGATCACGCCACTGCATTCCAGCCTGGGCAACAGAGTGATATTCTGTCTCAAAAAAAAAAAAATATATATATATATATATACACACACACACACACACACACACACACATAAACACACACACATACATATATATGTGTATATATATGGAGATTGAACATACATGCTATGTTGGGGTATATTCTGAATATTTTTTGTAATTAAGAAAATAAAACACTCAATGTTCTAAGTTTAAAAGATATGAATAGAGAATTGAAGGTTTAAACAGCCATTGAAAAAACTATGAAGGTCAGGGAAGTTTCTACTAAAGATTTCAAACTTCATTTCAACATGAATTTTCTCAAAAGCACTCTGCAAAGACACTGCATTCCTCAAGGACCTCCAGAGGCCTCCCAACAATGATGTCAGCCTACAACAGTGGGGTCAATAGCTTTGATAACTCGCTTGTAAGTTATTTTACTTTTCCATTTGCCTACACATCTTCCTCCAACTGCCTGTGGAGAATAATGGCTGCTGCTTCTCTTCTAGCTTTCATATCTTATATGAATGCCTCTTATTGGTAAGTTCTAACCCAGAACCGTCTAGAGAAAGGATTGCTGGATAAAAATGTTCCACGTGTGTCCTCCAAAAGGCAGAGCTGACTTTGGAGGGAAGTAGCAATGCTGATCAGTGGAAATAAACTCAGCAGGCAAGGAAAGATCGGGAGATGGAAGGAGACTCTGGACTTTTTGTCCATCTTTACCCAAAGCAGATCAATTCGAAAATGATACTTTGATATAATATTTAATTTGAACAGAGAATTGCATTAGTAAAATAAATTTAAAAACAGAATGAGAAACACTTAAACACCACTGCTTTGAACACAAGTCCGTTCTATTAAATATATGACAGCCATTGTCATGCCTTAATTTTATTCTGGCATAGGCAGCCATTTTTTCAACTTTTCTTCATAGTACACAATCACATAAAATTTACTATTCTTGTTATTCTAATCTGTTTCCGTTTGCCACTCTCGATTGTTTTTAAAATGTTATATCCAGAATTAAGCACAGGTTTCATAATGTAATATAAGAGTACAATGAGACTATTTCCTTCAGTGATGTTATTTTGGCACTATCTCTATATTCATGCAGACATAGTTACATTAATGTTTCAGAATTAATTTTACACTTCTACCTGATATTGAGCTTGCAATCAAAATTCTCCAGTATTTTGCACATGATTCATTGCCAAGCTGGATCACCTTCCCGAAAGATTTTGGAATTATTTGCACAAAATCAGTAGCTGAAGCCAAATACATAAGTGAAATTGCCAAAGGAAAGATGATAAATAATGAAGAAGAGAAACACAAGCAGCAAATTAAGTTCTGGGTAGACCAGACCTTTGGTCTCTGAAGATCAAGTTTATATCTAAAGAGTTTGGGCAAGAAATTTAAAAATTTTAGAAGTGTTACTTATGTATTAAGCAATCAGACAAATAATTATAGTCAAGAGAGAAGTTAATTCTATTCTGCATGCAGTAGAATACATGGAATGATTTGCTGTTAAAGCAGTTAAGGAGAAAACAACAACAAAAAACAAAACAAAACAAAAAACAAAAGAACAGCACAATATGGTTGCTTTCAAAGCACAGATTGGGTAGATTAGATGAGAACATATGCCTGATTGGACAAGGATCAGAGGCAAATATGTGATGAGAAATCACATTATCAGATGCAAAACACTCATTTTAAACTGCTGGAACTGAAGGGACAATATAGATCTGGGAAGAAAAGTGGTCAGTAATTTTTCTGTAAAATAGTTACCGTAAACATCTATAGAATACCAGTGCACCAGGTTTTCAAAATAATTTGAAATCATTTAAATTTCAGCAGATATTATATGTCACAGTCTAAGAAATAAATTAATATAGAGTCATTCAGAATGTTGAGTACCTTAGAAATCTTCTATATTTCTGTTTTAAATATATTTTCCTATGAAGCATACATTTTAAAGTCTCTGAAGAAAAACATGTGTTACTATTGTGTGATAAATTGCAGAACAGTCCAAGCAGCTGCAAGGAAAACATTTTCATTACTAAATTAATAATTTGAAATTAGACCAGAAGGGACCATTATCCCTCTGGATATGGAGGCATATTGTTCTTTGGCTTAGTTAAGCCAGGAGCTCCTAAAGGTAATGAAATGTGCCTAATTAAACGGTGGCAGTTGGACTTTGATATTTTGGTTGATGAATTATTTGTTTACCTTGATTTGCTATGGTTCATATAATTTCAAAGGTAGCATCGTGTCTGTCATGGAAAACTTCTAAAGAAGGATTTGACAATAGAATTACAAATCATGTATCTTCATCCTGTTATTTCTATATTTTCATTTAATTTAGTAATCTGCTTAAAGGATTAAAAAGGAAAAAGAAAATAATTTTGAAACTCTGTTTCAAAATGGCAATCAGAATACTTTTAAGTGGTTGACTCATTAGCGATTAGAAAAAGTGTTCAATTTGAAATAAATAGCAACCATAAAGCTTAACAATATTTATCTCATTTTAATTCTTTCTTTGAGTTGGACAGAAAAATTTCCATAAGACTTTACTGGTTGTTTCAATAATAACAATGAAAACATTAATAATATTAATAATAATATCACAGTAGAAATGGGTAGCATTGATATAGGGCCTCTCCGCCAGGCACTCACTCTAATTCAGTGCTTTTAGAATGATTATTTCTAGGATAGGTAATATGATGGGTATGAGACTTATAACTGGTTATTTTATCCTAGAGTGGAACTAATATTTTAAAAATTCCATGCTATAAAGTACACAAATTTAAACTGTACAATTGAAATGACTTTTAGATTCTCTATAAAGCTGTTAAATATGCACATCCATATATATATACACACACACACATACAGGGAATAAAAGGGAAAACATATAAAATAGGCTTAAATTTTTTCCATAAAATCATACTGGCATAGCCACACTCAATGTAATATGCTGTGATGGAGAGGTTTGAAAAATGCGGAAAAAGTGTATAAAAGGGAAGCTGTGGAAGTGAATGTACAAAGGTATATAGGCCTGGGGCAATTTTGAAAATCAGTTTAAATAGCTTTATTAATTATCTATCTATCTATCTATCTATCTATCTATCTATCTATCTATCTATCTATCTATCTATCTGTATTGCCTGTTAAGTGTGCATAAAGCCATAAAGAAGCTTCCTGATTGCAACATGTGGAGGTTCCTGGAGGATGGTGTGCCCAGGGAGAGCCTGGAGCCTGTGCACCCCTCTTCTCATACCTCACCCTACACATCTCTCCATCTGTATCCTTTGCAATATCTTTTATAATAAACCAATAAATGTAAAATGAAATAAAAAATAAATCTACAAAAGAACAATAAATCCAGTAAAGAATGTGTTTTTTAAAATTAGAATATACATTATGGTACACTATAGTTCATAATAAAAAATGTGCCAAGCATAGAAAACTCATTGTAAACGCTAAAAACTTGCTAATGCCATGACAGTCATTATTTTTACCTCTGATAACACAGAGTATGTCTCCATTATTAAAAGATTAAGTTTCCTTACCATTGTGTAGCTGTGGGCCACCTTCATTAATTCAATGCATCCTTGAGCATCTGCGAAGGCTCGAATTCCTAAACAGTTAGATGGATGCAAAAGCTTCATGAGGAAGTGGCAGCACACTTCCACCACCTGTGGAAGCTGAAGAAGGCATGCTGCAGCAAGAAGGTTCTCAATGGTGTCCTCTTTTAATTCCAAGCAGCCTAAACATAAGCAAAGATAATTATGAAACTCTTTTTAAAACATGAAATAATATGTATCATAACATTACTCAAAACATTAGGACAATCTTCTAGAACAGATCTAAACTGAGACTGATAATCAAGATAAATATAACTTGGTAAAGGTCACCAATTGTTTTAAGAATTTTGCATTTCGTATTTCACGTAATATTCAAAATCACTCAGTAGATAGAAATGCAGTTTCGATACATCTGTATACTAGCAGACATGGTAGTTCTTCCTTTGATTGTGAAATAAGGAAAATAGAGAGAAAAGTAAGGTGCAGAATATATGCGTACAAACTTAGGAGAGCAGAGATTCGCTAAGTATCTGACAAGGTATATAATTGTATCTGAATATAAAATATCTATTTGTGGATAATTAATACATGTATGTACATTTATAAATGCATGTGTTGCAGGTTGGTAGTACTGTATTTAACCCACTGTACTCATGTTTAAAATTGTCTATAATTTCCGTTTTTAATTTTTTCTTTCTTTGTTTTTCTTTCCCCTTTTAAGACAAAAAACAGAAACAAAAACAAACAAAAAAACTCTTTAGTGCTTTAGTGTTTCCTCTGTTTTTCTAATATCCAGAATAATTTTTTAAAGGGATCTGTTTGTCAAATGTTTATAGAACTTATCTTTGAAGTTTTATGGACTTAACCATCTGGAGTTACAATTTAATTAGTAATACAATGTGTTCAATGGTTTTATTGTCATTTAGATTTACTATCTGTATCTGAGTGAGTTTTACAAGTTATACAATCTCAGAACCGGTTTAGTCCACTTTTCTGGCACAGCCTACTAGTTCTTCATGACAAATATCTCCAGTAATTTTTTTTTTTTTTTTTTCCTGAACATAGGGTCAGACTACATTTCTCTTGAGTTAGGTGTGACATCTAACAAGCTCTTGTCAATGGATCATGAGGAGCAGGATGTGTTTTACTACCAGACCAAGGCAATTATGATGTGCATCTTCTCTCCTTCTCTTATAACAGCTAATTATAGGAGTTAATAAAACCCAAGTGAATGGAAAACACATAGGAAGTGTATTCTAATTAGTCAGTACCTGTAATTGTGTAAACTTTTTCATATTATATGTTGTTTATTTTTGTCTTCTGTTCTATATTATAAAATTAAACTTTTAAGTGGATTGTCTAATTAAATAATGATTTCTAAGTATAATTTTTGTTAATAAGCAATATGCAGTAATATTAATAGGATTTTTAAGGAGTATAATTTTTATTAATTTTTATTAGAAATCACTCATCTTACTGAATATGAATATATGCACTTTCACTAACGCTGGAAATTATTCCCGTTTTTATTTAAATCATTCTTCACCTCTACCTTTGCTTCCTCCATTTTCTCTTACAGTCTATTCCTTAGGGGTACACTGAATTTTCTCTTTCTTTTCATGTCTGTAAGTTTTTCATATTTTGCATTCACTAATTCTCTCTTTAGCATATCTACTTTTTTGTATAACCTTATTTTTTTAACTTCAATGAAGATTCGAATTCATGGCTAATACCTTTGACATATCTAACATACGGTTTACTCACCACTTTGTAATAATTTATGCAACTTTTACTTCTAGAAATTTCTCCCATAGGAATTACTGACATCACAGAATTTTAATACATTCATAAACAGCAGTTTTGACACAAAGATTAAGAGATTTTAATAATATTTACATTTTGTCTTCATTATTAATTTCTTCAAATCTTACTCTATCTTTATATAATTTAATTTTAATCGTAATTAACCCAAAATATGCATTTATGCTCTGAGTTCCAAATTAACTCAATCAGATGAAGCCAAAGAAAAATGAATTTTTTAAAAAATTAAAAAAGCCTTCAAGAAATATTGAGATACGTTAAATGGCTAAACCTAAGAATAATTGGTCTTTGTTGACAGAAAGTCAACAAAGAAACAATGGACCTAAACTATACCCTAAAACAAATGGATTTAACAAATATTTACAGAACATTCTGCCCCTAAACTGCAGGATATATGTTCTTTTCATCAACACATGGAATATTCTCCAAGATAGACCAGGAACAAGTCTCAATCAATTTAAGAAAATCAAAATTGTATCAAGTATCCTCTCAGACCACAGTGGAATAAAATTCAAAATTAATTCCAAAAGGAAACCTCAAATACATGGAAATTAATAATCTGCTCTTGAATGATCTTAGGGTCAATGATGAAATCAAGATGGAAATTAAATTATTTGATCTGAATGATAATAATGACACAGCTTATCAAAACCTGTAGTATAAGGTAAAAGTGATGCTAAGAGGAAAATTTATAGCAATAAATACTATTTTGCATTCACTAATTCTCTCTTTAGCATATCTACTTTTTTGTATAACGTTATTTTTTTAACTTCAATGAAGATTCGAATTCATGGCTAATACCTTTGACATATCTAACATACGGTTTACTCACCACTTTGTAATAATCTATCAAAAAGTCTGAAAGAGCACAAATAGAGAATTTAGGGTAACACCTCAGGAAACTAGAGAAACAAGAACAAACCAGTCCCAAACACAGCAGAAGAAAATAAATAACAAAGATCAGAGTAGAGCTAAATGAAATTAAAACAAATAAAAGCAATTCAAAAGATAAATGAAACAAAAACCTGGTTCTTTGAAAATATAAAGAAAATTGTAGTTTGGCGCGGTGGCTCACGCCTGTAATCCCAGCACTTTGGGAGGCCGAGGCGGGTGGATCACGAGGTCAGGAGATCGAGACCATCCTGGCTTACACAGTGAAACACTGTCTCTACTAAAAATACAAAAAAATTAGCCGGGCGTGATGGCGGGCGCCTGTAGTCCCAGCTACCGGGGAGGCTGAGGCAGGAGAACGGCGTGAACTTGGGAGGCAGACCTTGCAGTGAGCCGAGATCGTGCCACTGCACTCCAACCTGGGCGACAGAGCAAGACTCCGTCTCAAAAAAAAAAAAAAAAAAAAATCGTTAGTGAAATTAACCAAGAAAATGAGAGAGAAGATCCAAATAACCTCAATTAAAAATGAAATGGGAGACATTACAACTGATACTACAGAAACACAAAGGATCATTCAAGGCTGCTATGAACACCTTATGTGTGCGAAATAGAAAATCTAGAGATGATGAATAAATTCGTGAAAATACATAATCCTCCTAGATTAAATCAGGAAGAAATAAAAACTCTGCACAGATCATTATCAACTACTGAGATTGAAACAGTAAAAAAACAAACAAACAAACAAACAAAAAACTCCCCCAAAATTCCAGGACCAGAGGGAGTCAAAGCTCAATTCTATCAGACATTCAAAGAAGAGTTGGTGCCAATCTTACTGAAACTATTCTAAAAGGAAAATCTTAAGAATTTTAAACCTGAGAAAATAATATCCTGTTTTTTTCATGTTTCTGAGTCTTCCAAATTTGACTAAAGTTTGAATTGTTTCATTTATATATATATATATATATATATATATTTTGCCTTAGTAAAGCCTACATTGCAGCTTTTATTTTTTTTTTTATTTTTTATTTTTTTTTTTTTTTGAGACTGAGTCTGGCTCTGTCGCCCAGGCTGGAGTGCAGTGGCCGGATCTCAGCTCACTGCAAGCTCCACCTCCCGGGTTTACGCCATTCTCCTGCCTCAGCCTCCCGAGTAGCTGGGACCACAGGCGCCCGCCACTTCACCCGGCTAGTTTTTTTGTATTTTTTAGTAGAGACGGGGTTTCACCGTGTTAGCCAGGATGGTCTCGATCTCCTGACCTCGTGATCCGCCCGTCTCGGCCTCCCAAAGTGCTGGGATTACAGGCTTGAGCCACCGCGCCCGGCCATTGCAGCTTTTAATAATCAATGTCAGACATTAGTGCCTACATATAAGCATTATCTTAGTTTATGTGTGAACTTGGAAGGCAGGTTGCACTAAATTTGATATTTGACTATAAGGCTTTAGGAAAAATGTAATTTTATCTAACTATAATTATGCTGCTATTTAATTGAAATTTGAAAGTATATTATTGCCAATTTGTGGATATTTTTTAACATTGTGATGTTACTGCCATTTTTTCTTAAGTTTCTCCTTTTCATCATGAATAGTTTTACGACATAATAAAAATGTTATCTACTTTCAAAACTTTTGGACAGAATATTTATTAAGAAAGTCCTTTATGCATAATAACTATTGTTTTCCATACCAAATTTTGTTTTCTGAAAATTTTTAAACCTATAATAATTTGCAAAACCCACCCATATACCCTTCATCTGGCTTCACCCAGTGTTAATATTTTGCCATATGTATGTGTATGTGTGTATTTATGTTGTAGCTGCAAAATTAGTAGAGAGCTACTTTCAGCCATCACATGTCACCCCTAAATGCTTCAGTATGCATCATCTAAGAATAAAGGTATTCTCCAGTGAAGTGACAATATAATTATCACATATGAAATTGATATATTTGCTATGACATACACTTTACCAAATATTCAAATAGTTTTCTGTGTAGCTTTATTTATTTTAATTCAAGATCTCATGAAGGATTATACATTACATTTACTTGTGGTGTTCCTTTAGATTCCTTTTATCTAGAACTGTTCCCTTGACATTTTTTCGTCTATAATATTTATGTTGGTGAAGAATCCATACTAGTTGTTTCGTAGAATCCTTCCTTTTGGACTTATATTATTTCCCCTTTATTAGATTATAGTGTTTTCTTTCTTTTTTTTTTTTTTTTTTTTTTTTTTTTGCAGGGACACCATATAGGTGATCTTTTGCCCTTCTCCATCATGATCAAGAGGCTCATGATGTCAGTGTGCCCTATTTTGGTGGCTTTAAGTGTCATAGAATGTTTTAGGCAGTATCTTACAGATTTCTTCATATTTTTTTTTATAATTAAAGAATGATCTGTTGGGTGATAGATACCTTTGCTTTCAAATATGACAACATGGTTAATAGGTAAAAAAGACTATTATGTTTTGTTTATGACTTTCACTGAAAGGAAGACAATAAAGAAATCTAAAGCATGCCTCCAAGCATAAAAGTGAGTTGATGAAGGAAAAAGAAGAGTAGATACACTGCAGAAAACAGTTGGAAAATATAGTGATTAGAGTAATATGAAAGCATTTTTATTATATATTAATTTCCACTTAAATTAGATACATAAATTCTAGTTTTGATATAAAAAGAGAACACAACACCAATAATAAAAATTAAAAGTTATTGAAAATTCTAAAATTTTAATTTTAACTTACAAAACCTTGCTGTGGAGATATTATCAAAAAGTAGAAGGTTGAGGAGCATAAGTCACTTTATTAGAGGAGATACTTATAGCAATAAAATTCCTTGAGGTGTTTATATTTTACATTATCAAAAACATTATCATACAATAATATTGTCAAGATCTTCATTTGAAGTTGAGGTATTCATATGGATTTGAATGATTTTAAGATTAATTACATCAGAACTAACTATTGATATATATTTTAAGGTTTATGAAATACCATAGCAAGATTGAGCAAAAAGTATTTTATAGGTTACAGAAACTTATATTTGTATAACAATTTTAGTTTTTTTTTTAAAAAAGTGTACTTGCTGTTATAAAAATAAAGTTAAAATAGAGAAAATAAGTGGAACACATTAAAAGCTGTTATTAATTTTAAACAGATTACAACTCTCTTTTATTCATATACACCTTCAACATATTGTTTTGATTTAAAATCTCAGAGGAAATTTACCTATATTGTTCAGTAAAGTTGTCAAGAAGACGGTTGCATGTGTCTTAGCATAGATATTGAGAGAAAATCAGATGGAAGGCCTACATGCTGATGGCACGGTTTTTACAGATTTCATTTTACTATGATTTTAGAACATTGGGAGGATGACTTCCTGTAATCTAATTAACTATTTCTCTCAATATAATTTATGCAGAAAAGAATGAGCACAGCAGGCCTGAACCACTACTATCCTCTGAAAGGCCTGCTTTCAAGGTTTGCTCCAGCTGGTATGTGAGAACTTAGATTTCAAGAGGATTCTCATCAGTAACTGATAAAAATTGACTCACTGTGTCTAAACTGTACAAACAATATGGTATATGCTGAACACAGTTTTCCTCTCTGGGAGTCTGAAATTTTGGTCTGTGTTAGACAGAGGCCTATGCGATCAACACCTAATAAAATTCCAGGCACTGAATCTCTGGTGAGCTTCCTTGGTTGACATTTCACACACTTTGTCACAACTCTTTGAAGGTAAAATAGTATGTTCAGTGGGAATCCACTGGAAGGGAACCCTTAGAAGTCTGTACCTGGTTTCCTTTGGACCTCACCCCATAGGTCGTTTACCTTTTCTGATTTTGTTATGTATTATTTGGCCATAACAATTCATAGTCATTGGTAAAACTACATGGTGAGTCTTGTGGACTTTCCCAGTTCCTCACTGAACTGGGCGTTAGTCTTGGGGATCATCCAACATAGCATTCTAATCAGAAGTCCTGAGGTGGTAGGGGAATGTAGAGATATGCTGTGCTCAGAAGCTCAAAGATCAGTATTGCTAAGATTTCATTCCACCCCAAATTAATCCATAGATGCACAACAATCACATTTAGAATCTCAGTAAATCCTGTGAAAATTGCAAAACAGATTCTAAAATTCATATGGAAATGCAACGGACCTACAATAGTCCAAACAATTTTGAAAAATAACAAAGTGAGAATAAGAGCACTATCTGATTTTAAGACTGATTGCAAAGTTTATGCAAGGGCACAAAGGTAAGTCATTTGAGAAAGGATTGTCTTTGAATGAGTCAGATATGTGTACAAAAATGAAAACTTGTATTTGATGCATACCCCAAATGATATACAAAATTTCCTCAAAATGGATGACGAATCAAATTCAAACATTAAACTATAAAACTTTTTTTTTTTTTTTTTTTTGAGATGGAGTCTCGCTCTGTCACCCAGGGTGGAGGGCAATGGTGCGATCTCGGCTCACTGCAACCTCCATCTCCTGGGTTCAAGTGATTCTCCTGACTCAGCCTCTCAGGTAGCTGGAATTACAGGCGCCTGCCACCAGGCCTAGCTATTTTTTTCTGTTTTTAGAAGAGACGGGTTTTCACTATGTTGGCCAGGCTGGTCTCAAACTCCTGACCTTGTGATCCACCTGCCTCAGCCTCCCAAAGTGCTGGGATTACAGGCGTGAGCCACCGAGCCCAGAAACTATAAAACTTCTATAAACAAACTTTGTTAATTAAAAATTTATTTGATAAAATATCAAAAACATAATTTCTCAAAGAACAAATTGAGAAACTAGACTTCATACAATTCCCTGCAAGACTGAGCTAAGATCATGCCACTGCACTCCAGCCTGAGTAACAGAATGAGACCCTGCTTCTATTTAAAAGAAAAAAAAAAAAAGCCACTGTAGGATGTATTATTAAAGGAATAAAAAGATGAACCATAAACCAGGAAAAAAGTTTCCAAATCATATCTGATAAAATATTATATATAGAATATTTAAAAAATTTTCAAACTAAATTAAAACAAAAAACTGGGCAAATGATTTATACAGACAACTCACAAAAGAAAACGTATGAACAAAAAATGCTTAATATTTTCAGTGCTTCAGAAAATGCACATTACAAACACAATGACACACCACAACACCTTTACTAGTACTGCTTGTGGAAATGTGAAATGGTAAAACTACTTTAGAAAACAATTTTGCAGTTTTCTCTCTCCTATGACTCAGCCATTCTGCTCCTATGTGTTTGCTCAAGAGTAAAGGAAGAATATGCTGATACAAAGTCTTGTACATGAATGTTTACAGAAAATTTATTTTGCAATGGCCAAGAGCTGGAAAAAACTAAAATGTTAATTGACAGGTAAATGTCTAAACAAAATTGGAGTATGTCTATTCAATGGAATAGTTCATAATAATAATAAAAAATAATTATTGATTATGAAATATCATGGTTAATTATGTTGAGTGCAAGATAATTAGGCTGAGTGAAAGAAACCAGACAGAAAATAAATACAAACTCTATGATTAACTTCAAAATTCTTGAAAGTCCCAAAAACTCTGATGTGTAAGGAATCAGATCATTGATGCTTATGTACTAGGTGGGGATAAGGAAGGACAACAAGATAGATTGCAAAAGGACATGAGAAAACATTTGATGATTATAGATATATTCATTAATTTGTGGTGAGTATATACATATGCCAAACATATCAAATTATACACTTTGTGTATGTACAGTTTATTATATCTCGATTATTCATCAATAAAGCATTAAAAAGAATACTCAACTGTATTTTCAAAATATATTTAATAAATGATTTGAGTTGACAAGTAGATAGAAACATATTCTGAGTGCTTAAATGCAAATAAAAATCAAACAAATATACGATATTATAATTTACATTGAGGGTTGTGTGATTTTTTTTCTTCTTTGTTTTCCTTTATTTTCTTTTTGAGGCTAGGTCTTATTCGGTCATCCGGGCTGAAGGGCAGTGGAATGATCATAGCTCACTGCTTCCTTGAACTCCCGGTTTCAAGTTATCCTCTTGCCTCAGCCTCCCACATAGGTGAGATTACAGGTATGCACCATTAGGTTTGGCTATTTATTTTTATTTTTGTAGCAATTAGGTGTTGCTATGTTGCCCAGGCTAGTCTAGAACTCCTGGTCCCAAGCCATCCTCTTGCCTTGGCCTCCCAAATTGTTGAGATTTACAGGTGTGAGCTACCATGCCTGGCCAATAATTTTTTTCTGAATGTTTGCAACATATTAAACATGATTATAGTCATGACAATTCATATATGCTATTATTAGGTTGGTGAAAAAGTAATTGTGGTTTTTGTCATTACTTTCAATGAGAAAATTGCAATTACTTTTGCACCAACCTAGCATATGAAAAACATATTCTTAATATAATCTTAAAAATTTGAGCCTGCCATACAAAATTGTGTGTGTGTGTGTGTGTGTGTGTGTGTGTGTGTGTGTATGTGTGAGAAGATCTTCCTATTCCATCACTGTGGCTAATTCTTGTGTGTTTCCATCACTCTTTCTGAACATTCTGACCCATATTGATATCTCTATTATGCTCTCTTCCCTTAAGCTCTTTCAGTGTTTCATTTGTTTTCTGATGGGACTCTGACTGATAAAGTGAATACTAGATGTGGACAGCAAGGAATAAAATCTCAGAGGATTCCACATAGTTTGGCTTGGGTGTCCAGGCAAATGGCATATGATTGACCATTTATATTGGAAAAGTATATTACTATATTTCTTTATATGTGTGTGTATTTTTACCTTCCCAGATCAATACTTGAAAAAAGATTCAGCAGCAGTAGACATACTTACAGGGTTTTTACAATATTTTCTTGAAACACATTTATTCAGTCTAAATTCAAACCCTTGATAATAATACACTTCATAATAATTCAGACAGAATTTTTTCAGAGCATCTCTTAATTATTTCCCCAAAAAAGAAAACAAAGAATTTTCACAAGATATCCATAGAATAATATTTTTATTTATTGCTAGCTTTGGAGGTTAATTTGAGTATTATAACCATTGTTTTTTTCAAATAGTTTTAATATTGTATTTTCTAAAACTTGGAATGTATCCAATGAAAGAATCTATTTGTTAAAGCCAGAGGCACAAATGGAATATTAGCCGGCGTCAAGCTTCAATGCACATAAATTAAGCTACCTCATGCATGCTATATTTCTTTATATCTGTAACCTGGCCATTGCTCAGACAGACCTAGATGTAAAAAGAAAAAGGGTAGCCAAGTATTTGACTTAAAAGTTAACTTTTTAAAAAGCACAAAAACTACTAATGGAAAGAAAAGTAAATCTACATTTCTACATTTTCATTCACAGTTGATTTCAAGGCATAACGTTCTCAAATAAGCTTACTAAAAGGGATAACCTACATGTTTTTAATTAGGTGCCATAGAAAACTGGGTTAAAAATACACAATAGCCATATTAAACTTGAGATACCTAAGAAGTCGATGTTTCTAATAACAGCCAACTTTTAGAGATTGTTTTCAAATAAAAATGAAATGTTTATAATCTCTCTTAGCAAGTCCAGAGGAGCTTTGTCTCCAGAGTTAATTAATTGAGAGGGTCGACACATCATCAGGAAACAGGCATCTCCTCAAGTGACTTCCTCAATTTCTGTCTTAGTTGCCATAGTTTCAGGTTTCAGATTCAGACAGGAAAACATGTAGCAGAAGAGGAACTATTTATTTATGTATATATCTCTTACATGAGTGAAGAAACTTTTACCAAAGAATCCCCAGAAATTTTTCTCCAAGCTGCCCTGGCAAAAATTGTGTCACATAATCATGCCTAACTCAATCATTAGGAAAGGAGTGAAATACAAATAATTGGTTTTGATCCTATAAACTGCTTATTAAAAGAGTCACCCTCCTTTGATTCAACTGGGGGACTAAACGGGGAATAGTTTTTGAATAGAGTACCAATAAGGTGTGCTACATTTATCCACAATTATATCTTAAGTAAATGCTAAGGCCACTAAATCTTCCAAATATGTATGAGTAGACTTAAACTGTGTTTTTCTATAAGATATTTGAATTTGTACTTCATTGACATAAAAATATATAAAATAGAATGGGAAGGAAAAAGTGAAGTTTATAGAAGAATATGTATTGATATGGTTCTATTTCTTATTAGACACATCATCCCCTATTAACAAATGCACAGAGTATCTATATTTCATCTACAAAATATGTTATATTAGAAATGCATATTTCCAAAAGTATTGTTTTAGAAATGTGCATTCTACCAGACAAGTGCAAAAACTGCCTATAAAATTCACAAAGTAAATTAAATTTATCTATCATCATTCTGTTAAATTGAAAAAGAGAGAAACAATGTCAATGTCACTCTAGAAATTCAAACTTCAAAATTGATATTTTTAGTAACTCATAGGTATTTTTAAAATATAGTTTTATATGAAAATACTTCTAGATTACAAGAAAATTGCGAAGATAGTACAGTGATTTTTCCATATAACATATACCTGTTTCCCCCATTATTAACATCTTACATGCATATATGTGTTATATTAATGAACAAATGTTGTTACATTACTATCAGTTAAAATTTGTACTCCATTCACATTTCATAGATTTTTTTTTTCTTTTCTTACCTAATGTCCTTTTTCTGTTCCAGGATACCATACAGAATAGTACATCTCATTTACTCATTCTGTCTCATTAGGCAACTCTTTTCTGTGACAGTTTTCAGACTTTCCTTTTTTTGATGACTTTGACAGTTTTGAGGAGTACTAATTTAATATTTCATAAAATGTTCCTCAATTGATATTTTGCTGATTATTATTAGACTGGGGTTATGAATGAAGTTTCTGTCTCATCACATGCTATTAAAGAAACATTATCAATGTGACTTATCATTGGTGACAGTCATCTTGATCATGTGTGGAGGTAGTGTATGTCAGGTTTCTCCACTGTAACGTTATTCTTTATTACCTTTACATACTGTATTCTCTGGAAAAAAGTCCCTATGCACAGCCTACACTTAAGGAGAGGGGAGTTGTACTCTATCTCCATAAGGATGGAATAACTGGCATAAATACTTTCGAATTCTTCTACATGGGAAATTTGTCTGTTCCCCATCATTTATTGGTATATTTAATTATTTATATCAATCATTTCATAGAATTTTTTGAATAAATGTTTCAAAAAAGGAAAGAGAGTTAAAAGGATTTGGTTTAGGCAATTTACACATATTTTTAACAGTTAAAGGAATTTAAATTTTACCGCAATTTAGAATTTTGCTATCATCAAATTATTCCTTATTGCCAACTTGTACCAACTTATTGGCACTCTGGCCTCCTCTCTCTCAGGTCCTAGTTATCTTCTAAAATCCTAGTTATCTTCTAAAAATTACAGCAAACTGATTTTAGAAAACAGAATACAAGTTCTACCTATGAAATTCTATAATCCTAGAACTAATCTATAAACCATGTCATACATGCCTTCCAGTCGCAAGAAAGACATGGTTTGTTTTTTGAGTACTAAATACATCTCAGAGTTCAAGAGAAACTGTTAAAAAGTGAGAAAAAGTTATGCAAAGAGCAGTTCAAAAGTAGCTGTGACAATCCAAGCCATTATTCGTTTAATTTCTATCTGTCCACCTTACTCCTATAAAAGTCCACTGTGTGATAGGTAAGAATTAAACATGCCAGTAGCTCAAATTTACTTAAATTGCTTTAAAGCTACTCTAATTATATATCCATCATTTGAAAAGAACAAGGAATCATTTTCAGAGAAAAAGCAACATTCTCTTGACTCACATCGATACACAGGTGTTAAGCTCCCTCAACTTTAACAACAGAGTACATGTCTTATCTTCAAATTTACTATACTTTATGACTCTGTACCTAATCAACTCCATAGATTTTTTTCCCACTCTTACTACTTTCTATGGAGTTTAACCTAAAATAGCATGTCATGCAACACTTGAGGAAATTTTGGTTGTAAGAGCAGTGAAAAAAAAAAAAAATGATTAACTCATGGTCACAGAAGTTATTTAAATCTTTACTTAAGTAAAATAATGTGTCTAACTAAGCACCAGACTTATCACAGATATGTCCTTTTGGTCCTTGTTTTAATTTAGGATACCTTTATGTAGAACATGCAGAGACAATTCAATTCCCTTTAAATTAATTGTACTTTGAACTCAGTTGAGTTTGATTTTCAGATTTAAATATTCTGTTGCTTAATGTGTGAAATTATTTGAGACTTGTGCTCCTGGACAAAATAATTTGAACTTGAATCAGCCAACAGAAGCAACAGTTCTATAATTCATTGTTATATCCACTTTTGGCTAAATAGTGAAGATGTCTAAAGTAGCGTATACAGTGGGGTGTGTGTGTGTGTGTGTGTGTGTGTGTGTGTGTGTGTATAAATACTCAAATGAAATATTTCTCTCAGATTTTAATATAACAACACCCATGTTTATGGTGAGGAAAATGTTTGCCTTTAGTTTGTAATATAACTGATTATGCTTACCTCTTTGTCTTGGTGACTGAGAAGAAAAACTAATTGGTATGTCATTTCTATGAATACAAACAGAGTTTTAAGACATTTACTTATTGTGAAAATTATACCATAGGTGTTTTTATTTGAATTTGAATGTCTTTCCAAGTATTTTCTGTTTGATTTATAAAGTCTTATACACCATGGATATTTAGAAATAAAACTAGGACAAAAGCCATAACTTGGTGGCTTATGTAAATAGCTGAATTTGTTTTCTTTTGCTGTACTCTACTTCATCAGGAAACTAGAATGGAGATAGAAAGGGGTAAGTATGTCAGTAGGAGCATGTTTCTGTAGAACCAGGTTATATTGAAGTTATCTGCAGAGCTCTTCCATCTTGAGATGCTTAAATATTTTATACAGTAACTTGGGTGGATTTGATGTAGAAAGAAAAATGTTGGCAGTTTTGATATATTTTATCTGACATTCTGTGCAGATTGTGAGTTCTACCATCCTGCCCTCTGTGAGTCCACCATACCCTCTTCCTCTTCACTCTTGAGTTTCTGTGTTGATAGAGATTCTTTTATTTTTGTTTAACAGGTAATTTTTTATGAGGCTCTATTTGATTTCCAAAATACGCTTCATATGTTACCTCCTTACCTTGCTGCTACCATTATAAGTCATTTTTAGAGATCACCACTTTTATTTTCTGACTGCGAACATTCATGCCTTTCTTGAAAGCTTCACATCTCACAATCCATATTTAAAATCAATATTTCTTAGCCCCAGTGAACTGGAAGTGCAATAGTTACAGAGTGCTACCAACGGGGCATACAGATACAGCATTTCCGATAAGTATGAAATTCTTTCCGAAAACACTACCCAGCACACTGAGTTATGTCATAGGTCATATAACTGTTATTTCCCCACTTGGATAGTGCACTTTGAAGCCATTTTAAGATGTGGAAAACAAGTTAAATAAATGTAAGCAAGGGGGTTTGATTATAAGGTTCTAAATATATTTTGTTTAACTGAATTTGGCAAGTAAAATAGTAATTCATAAAAATAATCCAAAAAGTCCTATTACATCATTTTTGAATTAGTCAAATTTGTCAGTTAATCAAAAATGCTCATTAATCAGAAAGCAGAGTGCATAGCCCAGGAAAATACATGAAAATAATTAATGACATATATTTCCAAGTAGTATTTACATTTTTCAGGCATGGATCTATCAGGAATAAACTTATATTTTAGACGAATGCAAAATAGTTTTTATATTTTTCTTGTAAGACTGAATCCCATTACCAGTCTTTAGAATTTCTTTATTGCCTTTTATTTTGCGTTATCCTCTCCTCTCACCACACCTAAACATTTCTGTAGAGAAAAAAATATGAGGTGGGACAGATTCATCAGACTCATGTAAGTGCCATTTGACTAGGACATTTTCTCTGGTTGAGTATTGTGACAGGAGTGCAATAATAGCCAGAATATGCAGAGACTAAAACTCAAGTTCACAGTCCAAAGGAATCAGTGACCAAGGTATTCCTTCAGAAAGTCTTCAGCATGCAGTCCACTTCCGGCTAAAATGTGTATTCCTGGTTGGATTGCACTAATATCCCTCAACTGAAGGAGACAAAGTGTTTGAAATTAAAGTGCTTAGTGTTCCCATTATAAGCATCCTTTCCCAAGCATAATGGGAAAGTGAACTCTTCATTAAAAATGGCAAAATGGTAATTTGCAGAAGTCTTAAGAAGGGTGCAACGACAGGATTGTTTTGCTTGTTTTTATTTGCTTGTTTTCCCCCACACTATCAGCAAATCATATCAGCTCTACCAAACTTTAAATGGAAGATATTAACAAATAGTTAAAATGGAAGTAAAATAGTGTTTTCAAATAAAAGTATTATTTAAAAACATTTAGGAAATTGGTGCTTCAGTTGCTTAAATTATAAGATAAAGTTGAATATTGTGAGGCATAGCTAAGATTTGCATGGAAAATTCTGGAAAATGCTACTAATTGAATATTGTAATATTTTTATGATTCATCTTTAGATAAATATGATAAAATAAAATTAAACTTAAAATTATGAAATTATGAATGTGCAAGTCTGAGGATGACATTTTAAATAGTGCCAAGAAGCATCAATCACAATTCTCCATTTGGGTATCATCTATATAACTTCTTCAGGCTACTCATGATTTGATATACAACAATATTAATTGTAAGAAAAAATATATATGATGGCAGTTGTTACTAGGTCAATGGAAAGTCATGCTTTTCACTCAATGTGGCAATGACATAAGTAATTATGAGTAGCACTGCCTTTCGTATTAAGCAGACAGAATGCTGAATAACTCTAGATCTAGTAGAAAAGATGTCAAAATGTCCATGGAAAAATTAGCCCATTATTTTACATCTTATAATAATTTTGTTGACATGTAGCTAAGGTGCCATTTCTGTATCTGACAATATGATGTTGACTACCTACCTATCTCAGAATATTGCTGTAAGGACCAATTAAGATAAAACATGACAAAATCATGAATATAATACACAATAAAAATCCATCTCAAATACACAAGGTAGCACAATTATAAGCTGGTTTTTTAAAAAATGCACCATTATATAGGTATACCAAATCATACATATGAATTAAAAAACACATTATAATGCTGAAACATATAATAAATTGGACTCAAAATTAATAAATGATTGATAAGCAAAGTGAATATATGCTCCCAGTTCTCAGATGTTATTTTTATTCTTATGAAAGATTGTGCAAAGGATTTGAACTTATAAAATCACATATTCTGCATAATCATCATAATTGAGTGTTTGCTACATGCTAAACTTTATGCTAAACTAGTTTAATTTTACAAGTTTACTTCTTAAAGTAACCCTTTCACTTAAAGACTATTATTTTCCCTTTCTTACATTTAAGGAAACTTAAGACTTCAGAAAGTTAAGTAATTTGACCAAGATCCGTAACTGTAAAGTGGGGAAGCCCAAGAGATATTTCAAGTACTTAATAAGAAGCAAGAAATAGGTGCATGCCAATTAGAATAAATGTCCAAGAATCAGAATGAACTTTGGGCTGCCCACATCACACTGAGTGGTAGTTGCATATCAATTCAAGGGAAGGTCAAAATAGGTCCTGGATATCTAGTATCAAATTCTACACACCACACTTACAAATACAAAGGAATAAAGTGTATAAGTGTTTTCAAAGTACAGGTGGAAAAGTCCTAAGAAAATATAGTGAACCTTATGATTAAAGTAGGAAAATACATAGCAGGTACCCTGAACATTTGGAAGAGTGGTGACTGAATTCAATTCAATGATCCAATTCCCAGCTTTTAACAAAGTAAAGGAAAATGAAAACAATTATAAGACTGAGAGCAACAGAAAAATAAAATCCAAACAGATTGTTTAAGAAAGTAAAGTTGATTATGGGACCCGAGAGATTTTTCTTACTTCGAAACCCAGAAAATAACTGTGACTTACACTATGATAGATACATAACCCTTACTCCTAAATATTAAAAGTCACATAGCTATTTCTTTTGCAGTCTCTCTATTAAGCCTCATGGCACAAAGCCAAAACACTGTTCAATAACAACAATAAAAAGCTTCATAACAGTCACAAAATAGAAATCATTTTTATTGTCTATTTTGGCACAATATTTTTTCCCAAATTCGTTTTATATGATAGTACTCAATGTTTTACACACACACACACACACACAATTTTAAACATATATACACACAAATGAAACAAGGTTTCCTGCTAAAATGATGGAAAGGTAAGGATTTGATGGTGACATACAAATTATGTTATTGATTTTATTTTCATTACTTTTTTAATTGAATATACAGGTTGTTTAAACATCCTCTGAAATTTGCTTAAATCTATACTTTTAAACAATGGGTAATAATAATACATAAAACTAGTCTTTGAAGACTCAGTTTCGTAAATCAAGAATAGAATTTTCCATCTATTAAAAGCCTTAAGTTTAAAACTAATAATGTCGTAATGTGCTTGCATAATTCATGCCACTTGAATTAAACCAGTAATAAAAATGAAACAATAATTTACTTTTAATTACAATAAAAATTCTGAAAGGAGTTTAAATGGTAAAGTCCAGGTTGATATACACTTTTTAATATTAAAGCAGGACATTAAATATCTCAGCCCCTATGTGTGTATATTTATTTCATTCAAATGTTTGGCAGTAAGCAGAAGCTATCTTAACATTTCTTAGCATGTATGAAGACTGTAATTAACTTCAGTGGCACACAACCGTTTTTCACAAGGAAGTTAACACTTCAATATGATTAAAGGTCTGCCATTTGGCAGTTTAATTTCCTAACCCTCTTCTTAATACCACTACTAGATGGACAGCTTCCTTTATTTAAACTTTGTCCTTATCAGTTCTCTACAGGAACTGACATTTTGTTAGTAACCTTGCAATTCCATCTCCCATATTTGTTAGAACTCTATTTTCTTACACATCAATGAACACAGTATATTTTCAAGTATGTCAGGATAGTAGGGACTATGTAAGAGATAAACTAGGAGGAAATTTCTATCAGTCTAAAAGCAACTGAAAAATACAGTGAACCTCAGTGCATCCTTTTCAAATATATTATAGTTTTTCTTTTCTTTTCAAAATGTGAACATCCATTTTTGGTTGTGATTCAAATCCTAATGTGTGTGCAAGTGGATTCAAAATCAATATCTGTTGTTTTCAAAATTTGGTTCTATTCTTAAATGAGGAAATACTAGGCGATATGTGTGTGTGTGTATATATATAGTACATATATCAAATATATATCAAATATATAGTTTATATATATATATATCTCAAAAGGTATGTTTATACCAAAATAAGATAACAAAAATTTGTATTTAGTGATAAATTTGAAGACCCTTAAAGGCAAGGAACACGTACAATTCGGCATATTGTTTTTCAGACCTCATCATAAGGCATAGTACATAGTAGACATATAAATATAGTAAAACTTGAGAGTTGTTCAGTGTATTCACAGGACAAAGACCGTCAGGCATTAATACACTTGAATTGTCAGGCACCATTGCTACCTAAAGGGAGCTAGCATTAGATGGGGAGAAACTATGAACCAAACCTGAACTGAACCACTGTATAGCAATATGAGAGTCGGTTTAAGCTATTCCAACTATTTTGAGAGCAAGACAGCTATGAGTCACTTCAATGAACTCCTGTCACAACTGATACTCTATAAAAGTACACAAATCTGATAGAGACAATACCAGTCAATTCATGTTCTGACGTTCCTATTCCAGTAACAGAGTCCACAACTTACTATTGATCATTTTAAGGTAACTTTTACCTCATTGATTGGGCAGCATTAAGAAATTTAGAGGCTTTGAATATATATCTGTGTACCCATATAAATTTAAAGCAGACCAACACATTTGTGATCTATCTCAAGAAGATTTTATAAATGCTTATTTGAAATATGAAATATGTAATTCTCAAAAAAATTAGTTTTTCTGCTTTGCACATGCTTAGCATAGAAAAGCGTTCCTCTGTAAAATGTATAATGTTCAGGATGGAATATCGGAAGTTCTAGACATTGCTACCTCTCTAGGTGATTTGAACGTAAGATATTGTAAGGCCTAATTATCTTTTCTTCTCTGACCTCATGCTTCTGAGGATGATTCATAGAATAACTACTGAATAACTTCAACTTCACTATCCCGAATCAAAGGCTTATTGAAGATTAAATGAATAATATCTCAGTTTTCATTTCTATTCAACCTAATAGAAAAATGGAACTACAGAACAGGAGATGCATTAGGCATAGGAAAATGCTCACAAAGCTGTTTTTAAGTCAATTTGACACATCAAAACTGAGAATGCCAAAAAGTGTATAGTGATACATAGATTTTGCTACTTTTAAAAACAAAAGTAAAGAACTTTTACATTACGCCCTGCTCCATATAATCCTGTGCGTTGCCAAATTGGTTTAAAGGTTTATGACATTTTAAACTATATTCTACCAGTTTTTTATACAGATGGTTCCTGACTTATCAGGGTTTGATTTTCAATTTTTGGACATTATGATGGCATGAAAGTGTTATGCATTCACTGTATTCCTTGACTGACAAAGAAGGTAGCACATCCAGATAAATCCATTGCAAGCTAAGGAGCATGGATATATATAGTTTACATGGTATCTTTTTCTAATACACACTGTGACTCTCTTCATGCCATAAGTGCTCAAACATTGTTAGCAGAATTATGATTTGATTTTGAAAAACTGATATACAATTTTATAAGTACTGATATACAATCTGAATTCCAACTAAGTATTTTATTTACAATTTAAGATACCAATTATAAAACAGCACTACTTTAAAACACACACTGTTGCCAAAAATGGACCTTTGCTCTTTACAAATGGCTAAGATCACAGACAGATTTTCTAGCAGAAAACGATGAAGAAAACCCAATAGAAAGCCTTAAAAGAAAAAAATTTGAAATTGCTCATACTGCTAATTAAGAATTTAGAAAAATGACATGAACTTCATATTAAGTATATCATAATTTCTCTAACACCAGTGTAAATGTTCTTTCCATTTCTGAGCTGTTACAGTGTGGGAAAAATTGACCTTATGGTGTCTTTTATTTTAAGTAAAGAAATTAACTTCATACCTTAAAAGTAGTCATCATTGTTTCACAACCTCGTTATTATCCCAAATAGTTCCAAGAATTATTATTTTTTAAAATTCTTTTGACACAAACACCTTACTGGATTTTTACTCTATTGTACGTATTGCTAAGTATTAACCTTTTCATGAGTATACTTTTTTCTTTCAAGAAAACTTCTTTTGAACTGTTATCACCATTGCTGTCTCTCAATGATACCAAGGCCATTTTTACCAATTACCTAGTAATAACAATAATAATAATAATATTAAAAGCCTACATGTTTGTTTTAGTTCTTACTGAATTTCTCTGAAGAACTTGATCTAATTGCTTCTCATCTAATTTTTTGGACTACGGGTAACAAATGTTGGATGAGTTAAATAGAGTGTTTCCCATATCTTACTACGTACAATTTTTTACTACATAAAATTCTATAAAAGATTATTTTTTCAATCAAACACTATTAAACTAAAATCATTGAAGCTTATCTCAAACATTCATTCTAAGCCCGCTTTATTCATGTACTTTGTCCTTAATTTCTAAGTTAATAAGATAAATTACCTACATCTGGTTCCTTCAAATCTTACACATTTTTCCGAGTTCATAAAATATTATACATTTAAATCATTTAAAAACACTCTGACCTATCTCTATTAAACACATTGCTTTTAGAGCTAATAATTAACTATCAATCATTGACATAGTTGATCCTCCTTAGTTTCACCAAAGCTTCTCAAATCTTAAGATTAAAAAATATATATATTCTTAAATAGCTGGAATTTTACATCTATTCCCTCTCATTCATTTTTTTTTCTGTTTTCTGGGATATATTTATTTTTAGCTTTCCTTAAAGAAAAGTCTTAGATATTAGTTAGCTGTTGAGTTAGGTAGATAGTGCAGTTACCTCCCATGCTTCCCTTTCTGCGCAGCTGATCACTCGTCCTTTTCTATTGTTATAATTTGTTACATTGCATATGACAAAAAGCAAGATACTTGTCTTATGCCATGCCTGCAATTTTTCCAATAACACCCCATAAATATTTTCCTCATCTAACACATTTCTGTAAACTCACAACTAAAAATTTAAGGTATTGGAGCACAGGCCAAAGTGGTAGTGGCAGCTGAGAGGCATTTTTGTATCCTGTCTGCCCTCTACAAAGCAGAGCCAAATCTGGGTCATTATATTCAGTAGGGAGTTTTGAAACACCTTCCAACTTTGTACAGCAGGATGTTGAGTGTCTTTTGACCTAGTTTTACACACAGGAAATGCAAGACTGCCAGACCATAGAGCCTGGAAGTGTTAGGTTCTTAGATCTATGTCTTTTAGTTGCTGAAAGGATTCCTAAAATGTTAGCTTCATGATTCTTCCCTTTCCAGGAAACAATAATGTAATTATGCTTGCTACCTCTTGGCTCAGAGGTATCTATTCCTCCATATGACTGTTTCAGGTTGTATGCAAATTGAAATTGACCAAGATGGTCTTAGTATTTGCCTCAATTTCACTAAACTTTGGACAGAATTCTTCCTGACTCTAAGCTGACCCTTCTTTTTTCAGACTACTCATTTTAAAAAACATGGAATTGTAATTTTTTCTCTAATCTTTTGAGATGTTAAGTCTTTTTAAAAACCTCTTGCTAGTTTTACAACCCAGTAATTTTTTTTTCCCCAAAGGCCTGAACATCACATCTTTGAAATGTAAACATCAAGGGAAATAGCTCCCCTATGCCTCAGTTTCTGGAGGACAGTAGAAGCCTAACTTGGGTGAACACGTTGCTTCAAGTTGTAAAACTATCCTCGTGCAAAGATGAGAAAGTTTACTTTTTCTTTAGTAAAACCAACTAACAAACACAGATGGGCCTGTGCTCTCCGTCTGACCTTGGCACTTAAAAATCCTCCCTTCCTTCATTTCAGTAAACTTCAGACTGAGTTTGGGTCTCTCTCCTAATGCAATATCCTTGAATAAAGTCTTCTTTACCTGTTTAACTTTGTCTAGTATGATTTTCTCCATCAAAATATTACTTTAAAACTGGTAAGACCAAAAAATGTCTAAGTATTTTCCTCACATTGATACTTTGAGATTAAGCAGCCAGAGTATGTGAACTTTTTTTTTTTTTCCCAGTAAGCTTATTTACTGAGTATTATCTTAGTGTTAGCAAATCCCTCTCCAGTATAAGTGAAATCCTTAAAGAGGACAGAGTCCTCCTCGTTCCCAGGTGTTTGGGCTCCAGTGTCTGATCTTCACAATGTCATCTCATTTTTCTGTTAGCAGAAATGCTGTAAAAATAAAACTCCTTAAACTACATTCCTGCTGCTTTGATAACTAGGCCAGAACCTGTCTATCTTCATCTCACACTAGTATTAAGAATTTAGGTAAAATGAACCACATTCCATCTATAAGAAATAATACATAAAACAAACCATCAATATATACTGTCTGCGTTGGTTTCTTTCACAAGATTTTATGTCCTCCTCTTCTGGCTAAATGTAAACAGTTATTAAAAAGTGTAAGCCCTGATAATGCTCTGTGTGTTTTACGCCTTCTAACTCTCTTAACATTTGGCATTATATCACATTTATGTCCTCATCTACATCTTCTGTTCATTTGGTCTGTGAGCTTCACGAGGGCAAATACATAGATTTGTTAGTTATTCTCTACATATACAATTAATACTTGCATACTGAGTAAAATTCAACAAATATTTGCTACAATGGCAAAATTATTTGAATGCACCAATAACACAATACAATGATCAACAGAAGATGTCAACATAGTAGATCAGAAAAAAAAAACTTCAAAAATATCATTTGCACAACTCTAAGTATCTATTGTCCATTTCAAATGATTTGTTAAGTCCACATTAAACATTCTGTGAAAGTTTTTACATTAAAGTAAGACATTTCAAGGAAAAAGTTATTTGAACCCATCATTTCCAAAAGAAAAGACAATTAGAATCTCCTTTCTTTCCTAAGCAAACATGGTCATAAACAAATTTTTATTCAATAATTTGTATCCACCCTGTTTCTCTCCCAGGTTCTACTATTTACTTATTTATGTAAGCCAGTTTAAATCCTTTGTGGAAGAATGAAATGTATATGCATACATATATACATTTGTAATTTCACTGATAATAAAAAGTTAGTCTGATTTTTGATCTACTAAATAGTATTCAACTGAAAAGATACAGAATTTTTTTAAAAGCTTTAAATCCGGTACTTAAAGGAAATGAGCTAAAATTTAAAAGACGTCAGTATGATGTTACAATTACTTTGCCATACCTGTATATGCAAATTGGACAAGGTCCCAGAGAGCATTGGGGTCTATGCCTTCCATTTTGATCTCCTCTTGCTTGGCTTCACAAACATCACTTGTAAACATGGCCGCAAAATAGTCGGAGACTGAACTCAGAACAAGCCTGAAAGAGTAACAGGTTCTAATTTAGGTCGTGAATGTAAGGCAGAAAATCACTGTGTCAACCAGAATGCAACGCAGAGCACAGAATCAATCTATTGATCAATCAGTTAATGCATTTTATTTATTGCCTCATGAGTTGTACTTTACAAAACTGATTGAATAAATCTTCCCCTAACTTTTCGTAATAGAGCATTCTCATACATTTTCTTCTATCACTTTAAAGATGTTTTTTCTTTCACATTTAGGGCTTCAGGCTTTTTAAATAATACATTATAGTTTTCTTTATATAATGACCCACCTTCCACCATGCTAACTTTCCCCATTGACCTATCGTGAATTTGAACGCATAATGTATATTGATCTGCTGATGAGATTTTTATTACGTTTTGTTTATTTGCCTGTTCTTGTGCCAATAAAATAGTATTTTAAAAATATATATCTGTCTTTATAACCCATAAGGCAAATCCCTTTCTTTAATATTTTAAATTTAACTATTAGTTACATTTTATTCTTTAATAAGTAGAGTTTTAGGCTTTCAAGTCTTAAGTAATATTTTAAGTTTTAAAAATAATTCCTAAAGCATTTTGATTTAAAAATGCTTTAACTTTTTTATTTTATTTGGGGAGATTTGGTATAATTTTCATACAAATTCATTCCATCTAAAAGTATAAAATATCTATCCCTATATTCAGGATACTTTGTTTCCTTTTCAATTTTAAAGTTTTCCTGAAAATTGCTATATAAATTTTTGGTTGATTCTTATATCGTTACAATTTTGTTGGCTTTGTATATACTATCTACTTTTTATTCTATTTTTGTTGGTTTGTTTTTCTGTTATAATTTATTGAGAAATTCATAGATTCATCCTTTATCTGGTACATCTGGTGAATTATTTTTACTAGCTCTTTTGATTCTGCTATTTCTTTTTACATTTAGGTAGATGACTACATCATCTGCAAGTGATATTCTTTTGACCTATTCCTGTTCATTCTGTATAACTCCTCTTCTTTCTCTTTCTTTACAACCTCATCTACTACCTCCAGTGCTGTGACAGAGGCATTTTGTGTTGTTTTCTATATTAACAGGAATGCATCTAAAATTTCTCTCTTCAGTATGATTCCTGCTGAATATATTTGGAATATAAGTTTTACTAAGTCAGAAAAACCTCTTTAATTTCTAGTTTTGCAAACAATTTTTATAATATTTGGTATTAAAATTTATAATGTTTGAATGATACTTTTAAAATGGAAAAATATTATGATATTTTCAAGTATAATTATAAGATAAATAAATCTCTAATTTTATTTTCTTGTATTTTCCAGATTTTTGAATCGAGGTTATAGTGGTCTCATAATATGAGCTGGGAGTTACAACCTTTTAATGTTGTGTAACAACTTTTAGAATAAAGCAATTACTTTTTCCTTTAAGATCTTTCAGAAATTACCTGAAAAACCGTCTACATTTGGCTATTTTGAAGAAGACTTTTCTAATATCATTTCCATTATTTACTAACTCACAAAGCTTATTCAAATGCTTTATTTCTTCATATATTCACTTTTGCATCTTAAATTTTCCAAAGATTTTTTCACTTTATTTAAATCCTAACATTAATTTATTTGTCTATAATTTCAACATTTTTTTAAAGACAGTATCTCATTCTGTTGTCTAGGATGTTGTTCTGTGGCATGATGATAACTCATAGCAGCCTTGAACCCCGGGGCTCAAAGCAATCTGCTTGCCTCAGCCTCCTGAGCTGGGACAACATGCACAAACCAGCACACCCAGCATGGGTTCTAAAATGTTTAATGTATGTTGTTCACAAAATTACATTTGGTTTTAGTTGTACCAATTTATATTTGTTTAAAATTTGTTCTATTTGTTCTTTGGATAAATCTTTACACAGTAATTATTTCATATCATTCATTATGTTGACTACATGTTTTTCACATGTGTGTATGCACATACATGTGTGTATGCACATACATGTGTGTTTAAAGTGGTTGCTCTATGGCAGGAACCAGAAATTTGTTTTCTATAAAGGGCCAAATAGGAAATATTTTACATGTTGAGAATTATACACATAATCTCTGTTGCATATTTTCCTTTAAAAAAAATCAATTGAAAATTCAAAAATGAATTTTAGCTTATGGTCTACACAAAAACAAGTTGCACAGCAGATTCGGCCCCTGCTCAGATATTTGCTAAATTTGTCCAGAGATCACATTAACCAATAACAGTCTACCTTCATGAATATTGTAAGAAATTTGCAACATAAAACACTCCCTCTGCTAGTCAAAAATCTAAAAGAAGAACATAACTGTGATAGCAAAAATATATTTAAATTTACTGCATTTTTCACCATTTTTGATGCTTTCCATTCATTTTCGAAGTCGACTTTAATCTGATCTCAATATTGGAAGAAATATCTTTAGTTATTTCTTGTACTATAAGTCTGATGGCAAAAATAAAAAAACATATATACAGCTTTCATTTATTTGAAGATGATTTTATGTAGTTACATGTCTAGTACGTTTTAAAAGTTATTTACACATGTTATAGAATTCTAGGGTGAGGTTTTTTTTTTTTGAAATTGAAATATAGAATTTCATTATAAATTAGACACCACTGCTGGAGTTTTTTTTTTTGTCAATTTGTTTGTTTGTTTGTTTTAAAAATAAGGTCTTGCTTTGTCACCCAGGCTGGAGTCCAATGACACAATCATAGCTCATTGGCACCTCAAACTCCTGGGCCCAAGTAATTCTTCTGCCTGAGCCTCTCAAGCAGCTAGGACCACAAGCATTCACTACCATGCCTAGCTAGTTTTTGTATTTTTTGTAGGCAGGGTCTTGCTATGTTGCCCAGGCTGGTCTGGAGCTCCTGGCCTCGAGTAATTGTCCTGACTCAGCCTACCAAAGCATTGGGATTACAGGTACGAGACACTACACCCAGACCACCTTGTTTTTAATAGAAAGCTAGCTTTCATTCTTACAGTTGTTCTTCTGATGCAATATGCCCTTTCTTTTTGTTTTCAACTTTTTTGATCTTAGGGTTTTAGTTATTTAGCTATAAGTGGGACTTAATATTTACTCGCCATATGATTTTCTGTACTTCCTGGAGTAGTGAATGGATCTTTGAAAGCAATTTTTGAAAATTATCTGCAAATAATTACTCATATTTTCACCAAATTGACTCTCTGACCCATTCTAGGACTCAAATTGCATATATGGTTCAACAACTGAGAATGCTACATAGACTATTCAGTCTTAATTCATTTTACACTCAATTTTTGTTTTGCTCTCTGCTTTACTTTAGGTAATTTCTAATCAGTTGAATTTTCTCAAATGTCTTTATATTCCCAATTGCTTTATTCTTTGTTATCTATCTTTTCCTATAAATATTTTGTATTATTTATGATAGTTACTTTTTTTTTCTTTTCTAATACTTTAAAGATCATGGTCATATCTTGGTCAATTTCCATTGACTGATTTTTATTTGAGACATCGATAACATTCTCCTACTTTTTCCATTTACAGTCAAATTTGATTCTATAACAGATATTGTAATTCCCCAACAAAAAAGTAGAGGCTAAGAAGGGAACTGGCCTTTAGTTCTTAGGTGTTGTTATTTGTTCTCTGTTTTGTTTTGTTTTGGTTGTTATTGGTATATTCACAGCTCTTTGATTGCTTTAAAAATAAAGTAAAATTATTTGGTTTATCTGATAGAAAATTTAATTACAAATACAAGTATGCCTTATTTTATTGCATTTCACTTTACGGTGCTTTTCAGATGTTGCAATTAAAAAAAAAAATAATTGAAGGCTTAAAGCAACTCATTATCTAGCAATCCCATCAGCACCATTTTTCCAACAGCATGTGCTCTCTTCATGTATCTTCGTCACATTTTGGTCATTCTGGCAATATTCCAAATATTTTATTGTTATTATGTCTGTTACATTAATGTGTGACTAGTGATCTTTGATGTTACAATTGTTCTTGTGTGGGGTGTCATAAACCCATATCAGACAATAAACTCAATAAGTACTGTTCTGACTGCTTCACTAACTGGCCACCCCCTCATTACTCCCCTTCTCCATGGGTCTCCCTATTCCCCGAGACACAATATTAAAAACTAGGCCAACTAGTAACCCTGCAATGCCCTATAAGTGTCCAAATGAATGGAAGTGTTGCATGTCTCTCACTTTAAATCAAAAGCTGGAAATGATTAAGTTTAGTGAGGGAGACATGTAGAAAGTGGAACAAGAGCAAAAGCTAAACCTCTTGTGCCAAACACTTAGTCAAGTTGTGAATGCAAAGGAAAAATTCTTGAAGTGAATTAAAAGTGCTACTCTAGTGAACATATGAATAATAAGAAAGCACAACAGACTTATTCCTTCAATGGAGAAAGTGAATGATCTGGATAGAAGATGAAACCTGCCACAACATTTCCTTGAGCCAAAGCCTAATCCAGAGCAAGGCCTTAACTCTTTCAATTTCATGAAGGCTGAGAGAGGTGAAGAAATTGCAGAATAAAAGTACAAAGTTGGCAGAAGTTAGCTTATGAAGTTTAAGGAAAGAAGTCTTCTCCATAACATAAAAGTACAAAGTGAAACAGCAAGTGGGTTGGTGCAAAAGTTATTATGGTTTTTGCCATTATTTTTAATGTCAAAAACAGCAATTAATTTTGTCCCAACCTAATAGAAGCTGCAGCTTCTATGATCATTGATGAAAGTGGCTACACTAAACAACAAATTTTTCAATGTTGACCATATATTTAAAGAAGATATCATCTAGGATTTTCATAGTTAGAGAGAAGTCAATGGCTGGCTTCTAAGCTTCAAAGGACAGGCTAACTCTCTTTTTAGGGACTAATGCACCAGTGAGTTTAAATTGAAGCCAATGCTCATTATCATTCTGAAAATCCTAGGGCTCTTAAGAATTACACTACCTCGAAGATGGCTGAATAGGAACAGCTCCAGTCTCCAACTCCCCGTGCCAGCGACACAGAAGACAGGTGATTTCTGCATTTTCAACTGAGGTACTGGGTTTATCTCACTAGGGAGTGCCTGAAAATCAGTGCTGGTCAGCTGCTGCAGCCCGACCAGCCAGAGCTGAAGCAGGGTGAGGCATCGCCTCACCTGGGAAGCACAAGGGGGAAGGGAATCCCTTTCCCTAGCCAGGGGAACTGAGACACACAACACCTGGAAAATCGGGTAACTCACACCCCAATACTGCACTCTACCAAGGATCTTAGCAAACAGGCACACCAGGAGACTATATCCCACACCTGGCCGGGAGGGTCCCATGCCCACGGAGCCTCCATCATTGCTAGCACAGCAGTTTGCGATCTGGCGGCAAGGCAGCAGCGAGGCTGGGGGAGGGGCGCCCGCCATTGCTGAGGCTTAAGTAGGTAAACAAAGCTGCTGGGAAGCTCAAACTGGGTGGAGCTCACAGCAGCTCAAGGAGTCCTGCCTGTCTCTGTAGACTCCACCTCTGGGGACAGGGCACAGCTAAACAACAACAACAACAAAAAGCAGCTGAAACCTCTGCAGATGCAAACGACTCTGTCTGACAGCTTTGAAGTGAGCAGTGGATCTCCCAACACGGAGGTTGAGATCTGAGAACGGACAGACTACCTGCTCAAGTGGGTAGCCTAACTGGGAGACATCCCCCACTAGGGGCACCCCACACCTCACACGGAGGAGTACACCCCTGAGAGGAAGCTTCCAAAGTAAGAATCAGACAGGTACACTCGCTGTTCAGCAATATTCTATCTTCTGCAGCCTCTGCTGCTGATACCCAGGCAAACAGGGTCTGGAGTGGACCTCAAGCAATCTCCAACAGACCTACAGCTGAGGGTCCTGACTGTTAGAAGGAAAACTAACAAACAGGAAGGACACCCACACCAAAACCCCATCAATACATCACCATCATCAAAGACCAGAGGCAGATAAAACCACAAAGATGGGGAAAAAGCAGGGCAGAAAAGCTGGAAATTCAAAAAATAAGAGCGCATCCCCCCCTGCAAAGGAGCGCAGCTCATCACCAGCAACGGATCAAAGCTGGACGGAGAATGACTTTGACGAGATGAGAGAAGAAGGCTCCAGTCCATCAAACTTCTCAGAGCTAAAGGAGGAATTACGTACCCAGCGCAAAGAAACTAAAAATCTTGAAAAAAAGGTGGAAGAATTGATAACTAGAATAATTAATGCAGAGAAGGCCATAAACGAATGGACAGAGATGAAAACCATGACATGAGAAATATGTGACAAATGCACAAGCTTCAGTAACCGACTCGATCAACTGGAAGAAAGAGTATCAGCGATTGAGGATCAAATGAATGAAATGAAGCGAGAAGAGAAACCTAAAGAAAAAAGAAGAAAAAGAAATGAACAAAGCCTGCAAGAAGTATGGGATTATGTAAAAAGACCAAATCTACGTCTGATTGGGGTGCCTGAAAGTGAGGGGGAAAATGGAACCAAGTTGGAAAACACTCTTCAGGATATCATCCAGGAGAACTTCCCCAACCTAGTAGGGCAGGCCAACATTCAAATTCAGGAAATACAGAGAACGCCACAAAGATACTCCTCAAGAAGAGCAACTCCAAGACACTACCTTATACGAAAATTAATTCAAGATGGATTAGAGACTTAAATGTTAGACCTGATACCATGAAAACCCTAGAAGAAAACCTAGGTAATACCATTCAGGACATAGGCATGGGCAAGGACTTCATGTCTAAAACACCAAAAGCAACAGTAACAAAAGCTGAAATTGACAAATTGGATCTAATTAAACTAAAGAGCTTCTGCACAGCAAAAGAAACTACCTTCAGAGTGAACAGGCAACCTACAGAATGGGAGAAAATTTTTGCAATCTAAGGCTAATATCCAGAACCTACAAAGAACTCAAACAAATTTACAAGAAAAAAACAAACAACCCCATCAAAAAGTGGGCAAAGGATATGAACAGACACTTCTCAAAAGAAGACATTTATACAGCCAACAGACACATGAAAAAATGCTCATCACCACTAGCCATCAGAGAAATGCAAATGAAAACCACAATGAGATACCATCTCACACCAGTTAGAATGGCAATCATTAAAAAGTCAGGAAACAACAGGTGCTGGAGAGGATGTGGAGAAATAGGAACACTTTTACACTGTTGGTGGGATTGTAAACTAGTTCAACCATTATGGAAAACAGTATGGCAATTCCTCAAGGATCTAGAACTAGATGTACCATATGACCCAGCCATCCCATTACTGGGTATATACCCAAAGGATTATAAATCATGCTGCTATAAAGACACATGCACACGTATGTTTATTGCGGCACTATTCACAATAGCAAAGACTTGGAATCAACCCAAATGTCCATCAGTGACAGATTGGATTAAGAAAATGTGGCACATATACACCATGGAATACTATGCAGCCATAAAAAAGGATGAGTTTGTGTCCTTTGTAGGGACATGGATGCAGCTGGAAACTATCATTCTTAGAAAACTCTCGCAAGAACAGAAAACCAAATACTGCATGTTCTCACTCATAGGTGGGAACTGAACAATGAGATCACTTGGACTTAGGAAGGGGAACATCACACACCGGGGCCTATCACGGGGAGGGGGGAGGGGGGAGGGATTGCATTGGGAGTTATACCTGATGTAAATGACGAGTTGATGGGTGCTGACGAGTTGATAGGTGCAGCACGCCAACATGGCACAGGTATACATATGTAACAAACCTGCACGTTATCCACATGTACCCTAGAGCTTAAAGTATAATAAAAAAAAAAAAAAAAAAAGAATTACATTAGGTCTACTCTGCCAGTGTTTTAGAAATGGAACAATAAAGCCCGGACGACAGCACATCTGTTTGCAGAATGGCTTACTGGGGATTTTAAGCCCACAGTTGAGATTTACTGCTCATTGACAATGTTCCTGGTTGCTCAAGAGCTCTGACAGAGATGTACAAGGAGATAAATGTTGTCTTTAGACCTGCTAACATATCCACTGTGCAGTTCAATATGAAACAATTTTGACTTTCAAATCATATTATTTTTAAAATGTATATTTCATTTCTTTTGTTTTTCCTTTTTATTTGTACAGATTTTTGCATACACATGCAATTTTGTTACATGTATAGATCGTGTAATGGTCAAGACAGGGATTTTAGGGTATCCATCTTCTAAACAATGTACATTGTACCCATTAACCATTTTTTCATCTTCCTTCTCCTTCCCACCTCCTCACTCTTCTGGATCTCCATTATCTATTATTCAACTCTCTATGTCCATGTAATCACAGTTTTTAGCAACTACTTATCAGTAAGGACATATGACGTTTGTCTTTCTGTGCCTGGCTTGTTTCAGTTAAGAAAATGACCTCTAAGTCCATCGATGTGACCATGAATGACATGATTTCACTTTTTTAATGGCTGAATAGTATTCCATATATATCTATATCACATTTTATTTATCCACTCATCCACTGATGAACAGTTAGGTTGATTCCACATAGTTGATATTGTGAATAGAGGTTCAATTAATATACCAGGTTTTTTTTCGATATATTGATTTTGTTTCCTTTGGGTAGACACTCAGTAGTTGGACTGCTGAATTGAATGGTAGTTTTATTTTTAGTTCTTTGAAAAATAAGTCTCTAGATGCTGTATATAGTAATTCAGTTGAATCATCTGGCAAAGTAAATTTAAAACTTTCTGGAAAATTTCACTGTCCTACATACAATTAAGTACATTCATAAGTCATAGGAGGAAGTAAAAATATCAACTAGTTTGGAAAAAGAGAAGATTCCAACCCTCAAGTATGACTTTGAAGGGTTTAACACATCAGTGGAGGAAGTAACCTTAGTAGAAGTAACCTCTAGCCAAAGAACTAGAACTAGAAGTGGAGTCTGAAGATGTAACTGATGTGCTGCAATGTCATGATCAAATTTGAATGGATGAAGAGTTGCTTCTAATGGATGAACAAAGAAAGTGATTCTTTAGATGGTGTCTACTCCTGGTGAAAATTCTGTGAAGAACATTGAAATGACAAGAAAGGATTTAGAATATTACACAAACTAGTGGGGCCTTGTGGCTTATGCCTGTAATCTAAACTTTTTGGGAGGTGGCTGGTGGATCACTTGAGGCCAGGAGTTCAAGACCAGCCTGGTCAAGATGGGAAAATGCTGTCTCTACTAAAAATACAAAAATTAGATGGGCGTGGTGGCATGTGCCTCTAATCCCAGCTACTCAGGTGGCTGAATCATGAGAATCGCTTGAACCCGGGAAATGGAGATTGTAGTGAGCCAAGATCACACCACTGTGCCCCAGCCTAGGGCCACAAAGCAAGACGCTGAATCAAAAAAAAAAAAAAAAAAAAAAAGAATATTACACAAACTTAATTGACAGAGCAGCAGTAGGGTTGAAGAGAAAATTGATTACCATGGATAGAATGCTATCAAACAGCAACCCATGCTATATGTACACATACATACACACACACACACACACACACACATATATATACATATACATATATATATATATAAAATAAAGGAGAATCAATTGTTGCAACATATTTCATTATTGTCCTATTTTAAAAATCGCCACAGATACCCCAACCTTCTGCAACCACCACCCTGATCAATCAGCAGTCATCAACAGGGAGTTAAGACCCATCACTAGCAAAAAGATTAACACTCCCAGAAGGCTCAGATGATTGTTAGTATTTTTTAGCAATAAAGCAGTTTTTAAATGACTGTATGTACACATACATACATGATGATGTAATGCTATTGCACACTTATTAGACCTACAGTATCATGTAAACAGAACTGATATATTTGTTAAAAACATATATATTTATAAACAAACATATAATATATAATATATATTATATATTATATATATAATATGTATATATATAGGTGACTTGCTTAATTGTGATATTCACTTCATTATGGTAGTCTAGAATCCAACCTGCAATACCTTCAAGATGTGCCTGTATGGAAAGGCAGAAGACTTAAAAAAATCAAACCTACGAAATTGAAGGTATTATGGATTGAAATTGAAGGTATTAATATAAATTGTTTGTTTTAAACATAAAATATATGAATTTTATTTGTGTTTTTGCATATGTATGTATGTGTGCATGTCTGTCAAAGACTCCTTAGAAAAAGAACAGACTGCAGAGTGGAGCAAAGTAAGCATAAAATCAGCCTGGAATACCTTTTGTTGCAGAGAGTAAAGAAGTGCTCAAAACAGTTGGGAATATGTCAAAAGAATTATAGTGATGCTTACACGTATAAGCAAAACCACAGTAAAATTTGAATGCTTGTTTTTCCTAAGAACACTATAGAGAAAAGAAAGGAAGTTAGATCAACACAGGAAATTATTATCTAAAACTTTTCAGGAGCCTTTTTTTTTCATGTATTTATTTTGAAGTTTTATCTGCTATATATTTTATCTTATATACAAGAGAAGCGGAAGGGCATGTTATAATTTAACTTGAACACAAAATACATTCTTTTAATTGGAAAACATGACTTAACTATCTAATTTGTGCATTTAAGAAATACCTTATAAGATTCGTGGTTTTAAATATTTTATTAATATTAATGCTGAGGATTGTAACATGTTAGACATATTTAAAGTTCTCAGTTCCCTATGCATTTATTTCAGGCAGTTAGTAACTAAAATGTCAACTCTTTATAATATCAGAATTTGAAAAAATGATTAAGACACAGATATCTTCAAATATTTATTACTTACCAATTAGGTAAATTAGTGTCAGATGGTCAGTTTTATCAAAAGCATTAATTAAATCATTGTATGATACAAACGATCATAAACTAGAAGATAAATATATTTCCTACACATAAGAAATATATCAACATAAATTTAACCAGCTTAATCTTACACATACAATGTCTATAGTTGCAGCAATGCCACATCTCTATAGAGCAAAATATTATAACCTCTATTATTCAATTTTAAATAATTACATAATACCTTCTCGGTCAACTACAATATACTAAATCCTACTAACTCAGTAAAAAAAAAAAAAAAAAAAAAAAAAAAAAAAAAAAAAACCTGCAGAAAAGTTTATACTGCATTTAGATTTGGTGACATAAGATATGAATTAAATTTTAGAAGAGGGATTTAATGCATAACATAAATTAATATTTTTATATGTACATATTTAGTTCTAGTAATGCCAGAGAAGCAGGAGTAAAACATACATAAAGAAGTACATGCATGCAACCACACTAGAAAATCTCTTATTGAGATCACTACAAATTTATTTCCTTCCAAATCTATTAAACTTTTGTAAGTTCCACTTCAATTTATTATGGTGTTTGATATTGTTAACCTCCCATTCCTTTTTTAAATCTATTTTTTAGCGAAAGCTGTGCAGACTTCTTATCTCAGCTTACCTCTGATTCATTGACTTTTCTTCTTGGTTCTACTCTTTAACCCTGTCACTGCTGTAGGCTTTATTCAGACCTCTACATTTTGCCTTGACGCTCACTGTTTCAGAATCATTCTTGAGCATTGCCTTAATCATTATTTTTACGGTGGTTTCAAACCTAACCTTGTATTTCAAATGCCTGTAGAACTGCTCATCACATATCCCAGGAGCATTTCATTATAACTAAATTAAACTCGAAGATTTCCCACTGATATTTCCTTCCTTTATACTTCCCTGTTTCTAATTGGTGCACTTTCAGAATCGAATTTATGAACTTTGAGAGTCAAAATTATGAAATTACCACTATGTTTCTTTCTACTTTATTTCCTATATCAAATATGATGTAAAATCCATCTTTCTGTTTGAATGTGTTCTTGCCCTCTTCATGAGGCCAGCCTGTGTCCCCAGGGCAGTGATGTTAGTACCTAACAGCACCAAGATGCTCTTTTTTTTTAGGAACTGGACTTGACCTAATAAGAGCTCCTTATTCCTTGGGAGTCTATGTGTTCCTGCTTCTCACACTTTATCCTTCAACTGCCACCACCTCTCCTGACTCTCAAGCTGTGGGTTGATCTTAAAGCACTGACTAAGAATAAGGATAAATTCTTGCTTTGGAGTGTGACTCATTCTGCAGGAAGTCATATGCAGAGCTTCCGGAGAGATAAAGATGAAGCAAGTCTTCATCCTTGATTTTTTCCTTCCTCTGCCCTATCCTGCTTCTGTTTCTTCTGAGGTCAGCTTTTAAATCAGTCATGAAGACCTGAATTCCAGGCTCAGGCTCTGTTATGAGGGAACCTGGCTTATGACAGCATCCTTCAAAATACTGCTCAGCTCATACCTTCTGTTCATATAGTCTTCCTTTCATGCCTGGATTAACCAAAACAGTTTCTCAGATCATTAGTTTCTGCCGTGCCTGTCTTTTACACATTTTCTAAAACCATACCATATTTCAAAACTACCTTTCTAAATTATGATAGTCAGTCTATTGTGGTTGTTAAAGTCATTATTTCAGTGCCCAGATTGCCTGGGTTTGAGTTCTACTTTCACCAATTATTGAGTGAATAACTTGGGCACATTCTAAATGTTTTCCATGCCTCCATTTTCCATATTATAGATAAAAGTGAGAAAGTAAGAATTTTCTGTTTTTTAAAGACAAAATGATTTGTAAATGCAAACCACTTTAAACAAGGCCTGGAACATAATCAACACAGTGAGTGTTAACTATCATCATCATTGTTGACTCAGTTATGTAATTCCTCTCCTCAAGCACCTACATTGCTTCTAATTAAACATAGTTTCGAGTACAAAACTTATCTCCTGGCTCTTAAGGTCTATCATAATCATATTTGTCCTATTTTTATGGTTTAATTTCCCAGTTATTTCCAATACAAACTCTATTTCCACCAAGTCATTATCCTTGAAATTTTTGCAAATAGAAACTTTTTAGTTCTCTATTTTTTCCATAGTATTATTGATACCTAAAATAGTATGCCATGTCTTTTCCACTAGGCTTACCTCACACTCAATTTCTCTGAAAAACTTTCATAATACTCTATCATATGCTGCTCATTTCCTTATTTGACTATGTCTTGAACTTGGAATTAGAACCATATATTCTACCTTGCAGTTATCTGCAACTATAATAATTTATTTAATTATCTTATGGTTTATCTTTAACTCCTCAAGTATATTGAAAACTCTACAAGGAAAAGCATTATGTTTTATAATCATTATGCATCACCAAGAGGGCATAGGCCAATGCTAGAGTTATGTTTGATAATTGTTTGTTTTAATTAGTGCAAAGAAAAATGCTTCATGGACTGCTGACAATCTACTATAGACATAAGCAAAACATTAAAGTGATATCCAAGTGATCAAGAAAACAAAAGTTTTTCAGCTTCATAATTATTTTTTTCTGAAGTTGCTACAGAGCTATTTTAAACTATCAAACTGAGTGAGAGATTTAGGGATGGATGATTTAGTAAAATTAAATAAATGTTATTCCTCTTCTATTAAAGATAATCTACGTAAATGAAATTTCCATCAACACAGAGAAGCAATATTATTTGCCTACTCCTGAGTATTAATATATGTAGTTTATGTAAGTAATTTCTTTTTAATGTATTTAATTGTGGTTTAAGTGCTGCTAAATGCATCATTTCAGTTGTCACTTTAGCCTCATCTGTCTACATACTAGTGCACTATAAAGAACATTAAAATAATAAATACTTTCTTGAAATAACTAAATTTATTGTCAAATATGCACAACAGTGAAAAAAGAATATAACACATTTTTAAATGCCAAGGTTTTTGTTCTGTAGAATAGGATACTTTTCTATCTATCAAATATCATTTTGTTCTTCATTTAAGCTTTCAGTTGATCATGAACATATTGCATGCTTGCTGTAAAAATTTAAATAATACATCTGTTTATACATTTCAGAAAAAAGTTAGCCACACGTCCTTTCCTACTTATGACTACCTCACAGGAATAAAATTTGTTAAGTTTTTGACATATATCATTCCACACAGTTCTGATGAATATAAAATGATAAATAACATTATTTCCAACTCAAGAGTAAGTATGTTAGTTACATAAGATTTCCCCCTTTATGTCTGCAAAATGCTCTTATTCTTAATAATGGCTAAGGGGGAAGAAAACTTTCACAAGCTCAATCATATTTCACTTCATATCTGTACATTATATCATACAAGGCCGTGAACACCTCCTAATTTTCCTATCATTGAAAATTCAAATATCCAATTGTTAATATTGACTATGTCAGCCTAATTTTCCTCATCTAAACCTCAGATTAAAGGTAGCCTACCTATAAAATATTTTTCATGTTTGAAATTCAAGGATTTGCATTCGAATATTTTGGTTTACTTGTTGCTGATCAATTATCTTGGGCTATTTGTGAGAAAGTTATATTCATCTTAGATTTCCTTCAAGGCCTAAAGCACAAAGAAATTCAGAATTTTAATTATTTTTCATGCAAAAATATATCGATGTGTTATCTGAAATATTATTAGCTTTTCAGACCTTACCTACTTAAAAATATGCCTAACAGTAAACAAAACTATTACATAAACATGACCTCTCATAAAATGATTGATAATTGTGACCAGTATCAAGTTAAAAACATATACAACATAACCAGCACATAAATAAATGATTTTGTGTAGATTCCTTCAATGAGGGTAATATGTTAACTAAAACCAAAATTTGACAGTTTGGAAAGATAATATTATTAATATAAATCAAACATATATAATTATGAATGAATACTGAGCGAGTGTCAATAACATTAGCTAGCAATGCTTTTACTGAAAGAGCTATACATCTTCATAAAAATTATTTATTTTTATATTATTTGAAATTATTATAATAGCCACACAATTTTTAGTGGTAATGATTCCAATACCAGATACATTTTACTTAAAGACAATATTTAGTTGCACTAACCAAAATATAATAAGAGTGTTAAAATGTATTAGCTTATTACTAATGATTATTCATTTTAAGTCAAGAGCTAGCTGTGCATTAATCACAACTGTTTCATCAGGCAAAAGTATCAATAAAGTGGTATCAAATACCTGCAATGATTCACAACAATGCTTGTTCTTTTCAAGTGTCACACAATATTTATTTATATTTAGTAATATTTGTTTAACTTAGAATTCTAAGATGTACATTACTTGTAAGATAATTAGTACTAAAGTTTTAAACTATAGTGTTAAAAAATTAATTGAGAGGTCATCAGGCTGAGACATCTCAGGTTTTTATTTTCTACCTAAACCAAGCAAAAACCAACTCAGAGTAATTTAACCAATCAGAAACCACCAACTAACCTCTAACTAGGCTCTTGCCCTGCTTTAACCAATCAAATATTTTATTTGTTTTGTTTCCACAAGTGTCTTATGAAAACTTTCCTCTGGTCTTCTTTAGGTGGGACCCTGAACAGCTTGTGCTCTCGTGCTACCTGATTATGAGCTGCTGTTTGCTCAAATAAACTCTTTAAAATAGTAATGTGCCTAAATTTATCACTTAACAGTGTAAAGAAAAGATAAAACTTTATTTGAATTGAGTTAGCCATAATGATTTTTAAAAACTAATTTTTATATCATACTTAAGAAACACATCAATGATCCATAATAATGTATTTAGTTTAATATATTCTAAATATATTAAATATTTATATGTTCAGAATAATACATGTAAAAGTAATACATTGCTCAAATGTTTTAGAATAATATAAAACAAGAATATTGATTTCTCATCCAATAAGAATATTGTAAACAATTTGCAAAACTAAATAAACTATTTAGGAAATAACTAATGTATATAAAGAGTAATAAAGAAAACAATGTAGAATATTATGAATATAGAATAATTGCTCACCAGATTGGATAAAAATGTTTCAAATGAAAAAGAAAATATTGAATTAAGACCAATAAAAGACTACAAGATTGTAGAAATTATAGGAAACACTTTTCTTTTAAAAAAATTAATGAACATCTGATGTGTTAATATATTTTTGAGTTGACTGACACCTCCTGTCTTCTCAAAAAATACATACAATATGATTTAATTTATAAGTTAAGTGAAGTAAATTTAATTACA
The DNA here is from genome assembly GCF_049350105.2 of Macaca mulatta. Lineage (NCBI taxonomy): Eukaryota > Metazoa > Chordata > Mammalia > Primates > Cercopithecidae > Macaca > Macaca mulatta. The sequence continues at coordinate 64,618,135 of NC_133422.1, forward strand.
CTCTCAAGAATAGTTCTTACTCTGAAGAATATAATTGAATTATTATCTAGATGCTATTTAGATGCTAGCTCAGGATAATTTGTGGTTTTGCCACACATATTATGACAATGAATAATTATCTCAATAATAATGACTATTTGTGAATTCTCTTGCAAATGGTAACTCAACTTCGCAGTTATATTTGAAAAATAAAATCAATAATATATTATCAAAATGCTTTAAATAGTTACCTGACAGATTGGACTCTAAATCACCTACAGTAGTTATTGTGTCAAATGTCCTTCCCCATGCATTTCAAGACACCGACTTAAATTCAACGTCCATATTGCAATATTTCTATCACGGTAGATATACACCCATGTTTTTCTGGATTCATTTTGGTGCATAGAACTATTAGCTTTCAAATGTGTTATGGCTTTAAAAATAATATCAGTATGAAACAATTTAATTTTAAATAAATATTAAATGAAAATGTCAATAGGAAATACCTTAATTTATTAGTTGATATAAATATATAACTAAGATAATCTTTCTTTAGTTTCTGATGGAATAGCATACTTCATTTCAGATTTTAGGCACAATTCCCAAATTAGTGTGCCTAAAATTAGTATGATTTTGAATCCCACAGTCCCAGATAATAACATTTTTCCTCCATAGCTATCAGCCCTAGTTACAAGTAGTTTTAGTTTTAAACACTTTATAATTGTTTTGTTTTTCAAAAAATTATTACCTAAAATAGCATTTCAACTTTTCCGCAAGAGAAAAATAAGAAAAAAACAAGTATAAACAAAACAAACGACAACAAAAACGTCTCTTAAAAATGTGAGTCCTTATTTCCGTAATCATATAATACTTGGCAATCTACAAGCCAGTCTGTCACTTTTAAACATGTGAATGCATGTTTCCAGTACAGGCAGACTACTGTACCTATGTGCAGGTATCTTTCGGTTCCCAACAATCAGGATAACATCACAAAGTTGCTGCTGCTTCAAATAACTTTCCATCTTTCTGAAGGTTTGCTCAGCATGATGAACAGCTTGATAGAATTCTTCAGAGCTACTGGAGTCCAAATCACTTTGAGGTGTCATTGAGTGGCCAGTTGACGACAGCCTATAAACCACACACACACACACACAAAATAATAAAGGGATTTATAAAGAGCCAATTATCTAGAATAATATACAGGTTGTTATCATTTTCTTAAGAAAACTAATATATCTGTGTTTATTTTTATATTTTAATACAAGTTCAATAAACAAAGGTCCAAATAATCTATTGTGGGTTAAGTGATTTGCTCTAGGAAATAATAAATAAATGGAAAAGTTCTTTTTTCTTGTTTAAAAAAAGGTTTAAAAATATGTTGTTTGTATTGATTAGGACATTGTTAGTAAACCTGAAATATCACAGAAATAGTAAATTATTTACATACCTATTCTAAAATTAATTAGCAATGAAATGCTAATTTCATTCATTTGATATTGAGGAAGATAATTATACTATTCTAAATAGTTAGGATTATTGAGATGTCATAGTAAATGTTGCTTTGCAGAAATAGGTGATTTTTATCATGAAAAAATATGAAACCTGGTTTGCAAATAATACTGACACTTAAATTTGTAAGTGAATTATTGAGTTTCACGTTCTGTACCCCACTATTAAATAAGTACTGATTAGCTCAGTACTTAGAAAAACTAATCAATAATAACTATTTTAATAAACTTTATGATTTTGAAAAGTCCATGATACTTGAGTTTTGTCACTTCATGTATTAATGGCATAGACTGTTCAAAAAAATAAAAAACTTTAATAAATGCCATACTGCACCATAGGGAAGACTCAATATTCAAGTTACATGATAGACACATGACAAAGCCTAGCAGACCCAATCAAGTGTTCTGATGACAATTCCTTAAATAACCTAAAATTAAATATTAATTATGTTCATAAAATTAATACTAAAATTGCTTACTTCATGATAAATATCTTAGAAAGTAAGATGGAGAATTCTGGTTCCAATTGCAATGTAGTAATTTGCAGCTGACTAAATCCCTCTCCAAGAAAACCACAAAAAAGTTACGTACAATATCAAAATAATTATTTACATTCCATAGGATCTACTGAGGCAATCAGGACTTAGAAAACCAAGATCCTGAAATACAGATAAATTCATTAGAGTCATTCATCTAAAAGTTATTCCCTGCGTATTCTTTCCCTCTCAAGGTATTTACTAGTTATTAACCACATAGGGTGAGAGTCCAAGGAGCTCAACATAATGTGGCAGCTAAGCAGTTCTTCTGAGGATAATACAAAGACTGAAACCTAGAGTTGTATCAGTGAAAATCTCTGATTTCATTAAGCTGAACTTTTAATTGAAGTACCAGCAAATAATATAGTTTTTATTTAGAAAAAGACATTCCTATATGGATTCCGTGATTTCTTATATATAATGCCCGTCATTAAAGGAAAAAAATAGTGGGTCTGTAGAGAAACTGGACACATTAAGAAAAACTGGACACATTAAGAAAAACAGACAACAGAAATATTCTCCCAGGTGCTACAGATACGTTCAAATATATGGATCACAATTATTACTTAACAGACGTAAAAATAACTTTCATTAATCGTTTAATACAGATAATAAGCTGGATAATTTCAAGTCATATGAAAAAAATCAAATGGAAAAAATAAGGCAATACAATAACTTAAGATTCTGATACGCAAAATTAACTGGTAGATAAAAGACAAAAAAAAAAATGACGATATGAAAAATAAATTAGGCCAGGCGCGGTGGCTCAAGCCTGTAATCCCAGAACTTTGGGAGGCCGAGACGGGCGGATCACTAGGTCAAGAGATAGAGACCATCCTGGCTAACACGGTGAAACCCCGTCTCTACTAAAAAAAATACAAAAAACTAGCCGGGCGAGGTGGACGGCGCCTGTAGTCCCAGCTACTTGGGAGGCTGAAGCAGGAGAATGGCGTAAACCCGGGAGGCGGAGCTTGCAGTGAGCTGAGATCTGGCCACTGCACTCCAGCCTGGGCGACACAGGGAGACTCCGTCTCAAAAAAAAAAAAAAAAAAAAAAGAAAGAAAGAAAGAAAAAGAAAAATAAATTAATAGAAAATACTCAAACTAAGTTATTTAGATTAAAAAATAGAAAACAAAACACAGTAAAATTATAATATTCATGTAATTAATATATTTTGTAATCTTAAAAGTAGGGGGGAGAGATGATGGGACAAAAGCTATCTGAAGAAATAGCGGCCAAGAATTTTCAAAAATTTGTTAGATACGTCAGGAAAGAGATTCCAGCGAAACTGGACTTAAGCACGTTTTAATCATATAGAACCACCTAATATACTTATTTGGAAAACATTATATTCTATTGAACCTCTTCCTCTTGAGATTCAGAACCACAGCTATGCAAAATAAAAAAATTTGGAGAGCCTTACCAGTGAAATGTAAAAAACAAAATAATCAACCCATTATTTTTGAATAAGAAAATACGTAATTGATATTATTTCCAGAAGATGCGTTTGTGCACATAGAAAATTCGAAAAAATGACAGAAAGGCTTACTAAATTCTAAATCCACTGTTATTACGTGTTTTCTCTGTTATCTGCAGTATTTATCCACACAATATGATTATTTTCATCAGACTTTACAAGTTCTCCTTTAAATATTTGAAATTAATACAAATTTTGCTGAACCATATGTTTGCCTTTCACAAGTTTGCAAATTACAACCCCAGAATATGGCCACTTCTCAGCATATTTTAAGAATTCAGGCTCATGCACGTGTAGCAAGAATAGCAGAATTCTTCCACATGTTAACACATTGAATAGAAAAGTCACAATATGCATTGCAGAGTGCATTTTAAGTTTTAAAATGACCATATTACTGACTCTCAAGTACAAAGGATAATTAAGTCAGGATTTGAAGGATGCCAAATAGACCAAAACTGCTCCAAAAGGAAACCCTGATGCTTCTGGTCAGATACTCAGACTGCATGATAAGGGTTTAAAATTCAAGATATGAGAAACACCTCTAAAGAATGGCTCCAGATTAATTTAAACAGGATTTGAGATAAAAGCTCTACGTAAGTCCTTATATTAATTAACCAAAGGTTAAATGAAATATTCTTGTTAGCAACTTTTTTTTTTTTTTTTGAGACAAAGTCTCACTCTGTCGCCCGGACTGGAGTGCAGTGGCGCGATGTCGGCTCACTGCAACCTCTGCCTCCTAGGTTCAAGCGATTCTCCTGCCTCAGTCTCCTGAGTAGCTGGGATTACAGGCGCCTACCACCAAGCCCAGCTCATTTTTGTATTTTTAGTAGAGACGGGATTTTACTACGTTTGTCAGGCTGGCCTCAAACTCCCGACCTCAGGTGATCTGCCCATCTCGGCCTCCCAAAGTGCTGGGATTATAGGCGTGAGCCACTGTGCCCAGTCTGGGCAGAAATTTATATACCTGATTAAGATTTCATAATCTAGGAAAAATTATTAAGAAAATTATTTAATTTACTTTGTCTTTAGTTGTCCAAGTTGTGGTGGGTGTACTATTAAAGCAAAGAGTGACATAAATAGAACAGAAAGAAATAGAAAAGAAAGAAATAGAGCTTGGTGAGATCCTGGGGTGGTGGGGGTGGGGGGTGTGGGGGGCGGGGACATAGTATTTGAAAAAAGTTATTCAAAGTCAAAAAGTTAACTACTGTCAAGATAGTACCTTTTTTTTTTTTTTTTTTTTTTTTTTTTTTACCTAATCTAGTTAAAATAATCAATCTCAAATACAATGTAGACTTGGACTTTTTCTGACAAATTTAAAAGCAATTTGAAAGAGTGGGATTAAAAGAACAGAGAGTTAGATACAAGGCTCAAAAAAATAAATAAATAAGTTTAAGTTCTCTCCTGGATTTTTTTCCTAAAAGTTCTTATGCATTAAGTCTCTTCATGTTATATCGGAGAACAAATTACTTCTCTTCAAGGTCATTGATCCTTCAGATAAATGGTTATGTTTGTTTCCCTTGATTTTCTCTCACATATTTCCTCACATATCATTTCATGATCTAAGACTTTAGTAGGATTCTTTCTCCTCAACTTTATACGAAATACGGAATTTTAAAATGAATTTTCACATCAGAACACTTACAATTTTTAAGATAATGTTTATTATTTAACCTTCTTCCCATCACATATCCAACCTACTAATTTAAAAAGGAGACTTTAACATTTTAGTAAATTTACATTATGTATTTATCATGTTTTCTATAGGTGTTAAATAAAAACCAGGCAGTGGATTATTTCATTGTTTTGTCCAATTTTGTATATCAATTGAAAAAAAAAAAAAAAAACTGTAGTCTCTTTCCAATCTAAGAGTCCCTAATACAATGATCTGAAACTCTAACATTTGTCTTTATTTTGGTCCAATAATACAAACCTTGAAGTTACAAGAAATGCAATTTTAAAAGTGCAATATGACTTCCTCTTATCAAATTTAAAGACATGTTTGCCTTCTTCAACCTAACATGTATAAAAATAAAATGAATAAAGTTGTTTTGATCTCTTGAACTCCTCAAACCATAGGTATACTATTTCATTTCCTTCAATACCCACATGTCTTGAAAGAATTGTCTTCACGTCTGAACTTCAGTTCCTGACCCTCCTAATACGCCTTAATCTATTGCAATTTGATTTCCATAACTGCCCATCTAACGGAACTACTCTTAACAAGGACATTAGTGCCTTTCTTGTGACTATCTTTAGCATTTATTTTAATTTCCTCTCATTAACTGCTGAGAACTGACCAACATACTTTACTGTTCCTCTTCTAAACAGTTCAGGACTCAATATTCTTTACTCTCGCTGTACCAAACGATTCTGAGATGAAACCTGTTTCCCTATTTCTTTGTTAAACAATATTGGAATCAGAAATAATTTAGTTACTTTCTCAAGGAAATATTTATTTCTGCAATAATAGATTGTTTACTAATAAGAAAAAAATATATATAAAACAAATAATTACTCATCTTTTTTTTTTTTTCTTACTTTACGACCTACCTACTGAGTGCAAATCTAAAATTGTTATTATTTCTTCCCATTGCCAACCAGTTCCTCAGTCTTCAATGGCTTCTTGTTCATAAATCCATATCACACATTGTAAGTTCCTGTATGATCTGATGCTTTCTACAATTTGTATGATCCTTCAAACGAAGCTCTAATTTTAGCTACACTAAATAATTCCAGTTTCTGCAATGCGTCATACTGAGAGGTGACAATGTGCTAACAGCCCTCACTCTCAGCGCCTCCTCGGCCTCAGGTCCACTCTGGCGGAGCTTGAGGAGTGCTTCAGCACGCCGCAGCAGTGTGGAAGCCCCTCTCTGGGCTGGCGGAGGCGGGAGCCTCCTCCCTCTGCTTGCAGAGAGGTGTGGTGGGGGAGGCGTGGGTGGGAACCGGAGCTGCCCCTCGCGTTCACAGTCCAGCGGGAGTTCCAGTGGGCACGGGCACAGACTTGGGGGGCTCTGCACATGGAGTGGGTGGGCGGTAGCCACCGGCCCAGGGCAGTGAGGAGTTTAGCACCCGGGCCAGCAGCTGCAGAGGGTGTCGGTGGGCCGGCACTGCCCTGGAGTTCTTGATGGGCCTCAGCTGCCTCCTTGTGGGGCAGGGCTCAGGACCTGCAGCCCACCTTGTCCGAGCCCCCCTTCCCCCCAACGCCCAGCAGTGGGCTCCCCTGCAGCCCAAGCCTCCCTGAGGGGCACTGCCCCCTGCTCCATGAAGCCTGGTCCTATCAACCGCCCAAGAGCTGAGGAGTACGGGTGCACGTGGCACGACTGGCAGGCAACTCTGCCTGCAGCTCAGGTGCGGGATCCACTGGGTGAAGCCAGCTGGACTCCTGAGTCTGGTGGGGACTTGGGGAAATTTTACCTCTAGCTAAGGGATTGTAAACACACCAATCAGCACTCTGTGTCTAGCTCAGGGTTTGTAAACACACCAATTGGTACTCTGTATATAGCTAACCCTGTGTCTAGCTAACCTAGTGGGAACTTGGAGAACTTTTTCATCTAGCACTCTGTGTCTAGCTCAGGGATTGTAAATGCACCAATCGGCACTCTGTCAAAATGGACCAATCAGCTCTCTGTAAAATGGACCAATCAGCAGGATGTGGGAGGGGTCAGATAAGGGAATAAAAGCAGGCTGCTGGAGTCAGCAGTGGCAACCCACTCAGGTCCGCTTCCAAACGGTGGAAGGTTTGTTGTTTTGCTCTTTGCAATAATTCTTGCTGCTGCTCACTGTTTTGGGTCCACGCTGCGTTTATGAGCTGTAACACTCACTGTGAAGGTCTGCAGTTTCACTCCTGAAGCCAGCGAGACCACAAACCCACCGGGAAGAATGAGCTGTAACACTCACCACACAGGTCTGCAGCTTCACTGCTGTCAGTGAGACTACAAACCCACCAGAAGGAAGAAGCTCCAGACACATCTGAACGTCTGAAGGAACAAACTCCGGACACACCATGTTTAAGAACTGAAACAGTCACAGCGAGGGTCCACGGCTTCATTCTTGAAGTCAGTGAGACCAAGAACCCACCAATTCCGGACACAACACCACTTTCTTCTATAGCATTCCACAAACACACATTTTTGTGTACCTGGAATGTGCACAACACATTGACATTCCCATGGCTAACTACTCCTTCAGAATTCAGTTTAAATATCGCTATCTTAGGAAGGCCTTATTTTTTTTTTTCAGTGTACTGTTTTTTATTTTTACTTTTGAAAATAGAGTTGGGGGTATATGTGCATTTGTTACATAAGTATATTGTGTGGTGCTGAGGGGAAATCCTTATCTCAATCCTTACTGCTTGGTGGAGGGGAGGTGAGGTTACCGTAACATGTAGTATATAGGTTTAAATACATCTCTGCCATGTCAAACATTCTGGGAGTTCAACAACTATTTGTTGAATAAATGCATAAAAATATTTTATGACAAGATACTTTGGTCAGATACTAATTTAAGTTTGTTATGTGTTTTTGTTTACTTTTCGCTTTAGTTTCCGTAGACCACACAAATGTGTTGTTCGAATTGCTACCTCTAAATAAACAAGCAATAGAATTTATATCCCAAAACCTAACAGAATGTCTGGCACACAGATTTAGTAAATATTTGTGGCGTAATTTGTAATTTTTGAATATTAAGTAGTTTCCAGAGCTCATGAGAAACAAAACGTAAAATAACTGCTGTAAACAGAATACATACATACTTCTATTTCTCTGGCAGCACAATTTTGTCCATTATGACAATACTAAAGATTACATTAAATATAGTAAATAAAATACTTTTAAAATCATTTAAATACATAAGATATATTAATTGCAAACAAGAATTTCTGGATGGCTAGTTTTTTTTTTGTTTTGTTTTTTGTTTTTTTCTTTTTTAATGTGAGTGACTAAGAGATTAACGAAAATGGCAAAATACATTTGAAAGCAGTTTTTTTTTTTTTTTTCTAAGTGATAAGGGTTAGCTTTTGTTTTAACCCCTATATATATAAGGGTCAAATATATATATATATGACCAGATTCCATCTCAAAAATATATATAATATATATATTAATATTTTTATATAATATATATTACAATAAGTGTGTGTGTATATATACTTTTTTTTTGAGTTGGAGTCTTGCTGTGTCACCCAGGCTGGAGTGCAGTGGTGCGATCTCGGTTCACTGCAAGCTCTGACTTCCCGATTTATGCCATTCTCCTGCCTCAGTCTCCCGAGTAGCTGGGACTACAGGTGCCCACCACCACGCCTGGCTAATTTTTTTGTATTTTTAGTAGAGATGGGGTTTCACCGTGTTAGCCAGGATGGTCTTGATCTCCTGACCTTGTGATCTGCCTGCCTCGGCCTCCCAGAGTGCTGGGATTACAGGCGTGAGTCACCATGCCAGGCCAAGAAAAAATATTTTAAAGAACATTTTGCAATATCAGATAAAGAAATCACTCTTACATACATAGTTCTTAGGCAAAGACCTGAATATAGTAAAAGATGACTTTATTTAAGTGAAAAAATTTAACTATTTTTTTGAGTCCAGCAAATTTAGTGTGTATTTCAGGCAATATATATATATATATATATATATATATTTGGATTATATTTGCATTAGAGATATATGTATTTTAATTTTAAAAAATATTTCTGAGTAGTAGGAAATTGAACATTTGTCATTTTCTACCGTTTAAAAAATGCTCACATATTTTGTGTCAGACACACACTATTTTAAACAACATGGAGTCATTTTTACAAAAAATTCAAAGTTCAAAAATTCAAAGTTCAAAAAGTGCCCCAAATAAAAATAAAATACATCTAAAAAAATGCTAGCAAGAGTTCTTCAAACCAAAAGAATGTGAACGTGATTGTGATTCTGAAACTGTAATTATGGTAGATAAACCACATATATCTTTAGAATAAAAAGATTAAAAGAGGATACTATTAAAATAATAACTATTTTTTTTTCAGAAATAGGCAATATCAATATGTGAACAGTGACAAAAAAGTTTTAAGTGTTGGGAGAGAATAAAGTGTACAGTGTTTTTGCTTGTTTCTTTACTTTGCAATGAAAGTTAAGTTGTTATCAGTTTAAAATAACTTGTTATCATAAGGTGTATTTTGTAACCCTTATGGTAACTAAAAAGCAAAAGCCTATAATAGATACATTAACAATAAAAAGCGGCCGGGCGCGATGGCTCACACCTGTAATGCTAGTACTTTGGGAGGCCAAGATGGGCAGATTACCTGAGCTCAGGAGTTTGAGACCAGCCTGAGCAACACGCTGAAACCCTGTATCTGCTAAAAATACTAAAAAATTAGCCAGGCGTGGTGTCGTGCGCCCGTAGTCCCAGCTAATTAGGAGACTGAGACAGGAGAATTGCTTGAACCCAAAAGGAGGGTGCAGTGAACCAAGACTGCACCACTCCACTCCAGCCGGGGCAACAGAGCAAGACTACGTCTCTAAAATAATAATAGTAATAATAATATAATAAATAAAGAGCAAGAAATCAAAACATAGTACTAGAGAAAAATCACTTAACCTCAAAGGAAGACTGAAAGAGAGAACAAAGTAAGAAAGAATCTACCAAGCAACCAGAAAACAACAAGCACAATGGCAGTAGTAAATTCTTCCCTGTCCATAATTACCTTTAACGAAAATAAATTAAATTATTCAATTAAAAGACAGGGATTAGCTGAATGGATACACTTATAAAACTAGAAACCGAAAAAAAACAGGACCAACTCTAATAGTTATATCAGATAAAATAGACTTTAAGACAAAAGGGAAGACAATACAAAGATGGTCATTATATGATGATACAGGGGTCAATTTAGCAAGATGATATAAAAATTTTCACAGTGGAAATCCTCACCAGAGCATTTAGGCATGAAAAGAAAGGATATTCAAACTGAAAAGGGAAAAATTAAATTGTCTGTGTTTGCAGATGATGATTTTATATGTAGAAAACCTTATAGAGTCCACCTAAAATGTGTTGGAAATAATAAATAAATTCAGTAAAGTTTCAAGATATAAAATCAAAATGTAAAAATCATTACTCAACAGCAAACTATCTGAAAAAGAAATCAATAAAGTAATCACATTTATAACATCTATTTTAAAGACCCTAAATATGAAGATAGTACAGAAGGTGCAAGATTCCTACAATGAAAACTACAAAATACTGATGAAAGCAATTGAAGAGGAGATTAATAAATGAAAAGTTATCCTATGTTCATTAGTTAGAATAATAATTATTTTAATGCTCATACCACCTCCAGTGATCTGCAGATTCAATAAAATCACTATCAAATTACTAATGACATTTTTCAAATAATGCTGAAAGCAATCTTGAAATTTGTATGAAATTTATGTGGAAAAGATCCCAAATATCCAAAGCCATTTTGAGTAAAAAAATAAATAAATAAACTAGCTGGAGGCGTTACACTACCTGACTTTAAAATATACTGTGCTCGGTGTGGTGGTTCCCACCTGTAGTCCTAGCACTTTGGGTGGTCAAAGCAGGAAGATTTCTTGAAGCCAGGAGTTTGAGACCAGCCTGACAACAATGTGAGACCCCTTCTTTACAAAAAAAAAAAAAAAAAAAGAAAAAAAAAAAAAAGGAAGAAGAAGAAAAGAAAACAAAAGCTGTGTATGATGGTAAACTCCTATAAACTCCTGCAATCCTATCTTCATCAGCAGCAATGGCAGGAGGGTCACTTGAGACAAGGAGTTAGAGTCGGCAATGACCTGTACTCACATCACTGCACTCTAGCCTTGGTGACACAGCAAGCCCGTATTTCAAAAATAAATAAATAAAATGAGCTATGCTACAAAGCAATATTAACCAACACAGCATGGTACAGGCATAAAAATAGATACATAGACCAATCGAACAGACTAGAAAACCAATAAATAAATCTATGCATTTATGGCCAACTGATTTTTGATAAAGGCACATAGATCCCACAATACATGATGCTTGGAAAACCGGGTATTCACATGCAGAAGAGTGAAACAACATCCCTATCTCTCACTACTTAAAATCAACTAAAAATAGACAAAGTCTTAAATGTAAGACCTAAAACTATAACATTACTGGAGGAAAACATAGCGAAAATCGTTCATGACATTGGTCTGGGCAAGGACTTTTTTGGATGAGATCTCAAAAGCACAGGAAATATATGTAAAAATAGACAAGCAGGAATGGTATAGGAGTTAGAAAGAAATTATTTAGGCAGATAGTGAGGGTAAGGATGTTGTTGGTAAGGTTTCCCTTTTGATAAAAAGCAGCCCCCAAATCATTTCTTTTCTGAAAAAAAGCAGCCTGTAAAATCGAGCTGCAGACATAGATAAGCAAGCTGGAAGCTTGCCCAGGTGAATGTTGGCAACCATGACAACAGGAAAAGGCTACCTAGAGGCCAGGCATGTTCAACATGGCAACTCCATCTTCCGTTTTCATTGCCAACCACGTGTACAGTAAGGAGCAGACAACATGATGCCTACCAGATAGAAAACCTATTTGCATAATAAAAGATTAGGGTGGGGCAGCCAGCTTCTTTGAGCTAGGTGAATGTCACACCTGGCCCAACCAATCTTTGGGCCCTATGTAAATCAGATGCCGCCTCCTATAGCTAGTCTACAAAACCTGTGCATTTCACCACAAACTGGAAGACCCACTTGGGCACTCCTCTATCTCTTCAGGAGAGACAGTTATTCTCTTTTCTCTTTCATTTTCCTATTAAACCTCCACTCTAAACTTGACTCCATGTGTGTCTATGTACTTGATTTCCTTGGCATGAGGCAAGGGACCTCGAATATTACCCCAAACAATGCCACTTCATGTTTATATCAACCTAAAAACTTCTGTGCAGGCCAGGCGTGGTGACTCACACTTGTAATCCCAGCACTTTGGGAGGCCAAGGTGGGCAGATCACATAAGGTCAGGAGTTCAAGACCAGCCTGGCCAACATGGCGAAACCTGGTCTGTACTAAAAAAAAATACAAAAAGTAGCCGGGCATGGTGGCGGGTGCCTGTAATACCAGCTACTCAGGAGGCTGAGTCAGGGAGAATTACTTGAACCTAGGAGGCAGAGTTTGAAGTGAGCCGAGATTGCACCACTGCACTCCAGACTGAGTGACAGAGCAAGACTCTATCTCAAAACAAACAAACAAACAAGCAAACAACAACAACAACAACAAAACCTCTGTACAAGAAAAGAACAATCAAAAAGTGAAGAGACAGCTTACCGTGTGGGAGAAAATATTTGCAAACTATGCACCTGACAAGGGGATAACATTCAGAATACATAAGAAACTCAAGCAAGTCAATAGCAAAAAAAAAAAAAAAAAAAAAAAAAAAAAAAAAAAAGAAAAGAAAAGAAAGAAAGAAAAAACCAATCTGAATTTAAAATAGGCAAAAGAACTGAATAGATATTTCTCAATAGAAGACATGCAAATGGCCAATAGATATATGAAGAAAAATGAAAAATGCTCAACTTCATTAATCATCAGATAAATGCAAATCAAAATCACAATAAAATATCACCTTATAACTGTTAGAATGGTTGTTATCAAAAAGGAACTATAACAAATACTGGTGAGAATATGAAGAAAGGGAAACTCTTATATTACATTGGTGGGAATGTAAATTAGTACAGCCATTATAGATCAGTATGGAGACTCTTAAGAAAAAACAGACTATCATATGATCCAGCAATTCCACTACAGGGTATATGCCCAAAGGAAATGAGATGAGTACGTTGAAAATATATCTGCAACCCCATTTTATTACAGCACTATTAACAATAGGCAAAATTGCTAATCAGCCTAAGTGTTCATCAAAGTCTGAATGGATAAACAAAAATGTGATTACATATATATATGTATATTATATATATATATCTTATGTGTGTGTATATATGTATACATAGTATTCCATTGTGTGTGTGTGTATATATAAGTGTGTGTATATTTTTTTATTTAAAGTAATATCCTCCAGGGTCATTCATGTAGCAAATTACAGAATTTCATTGTTTTTTATTGATGAATAATATTTCATTGTGTGGAATACTATTAAAGTAATATGCTCCAGGATATTACTTTATTACTAGTAATACTAATTACTATTAATAGTGATTAATAGTTATAGTGATTACTACTAATAGTGATTAATAGTAATAGTGATTACTAGTAATAGTAATAGGATCTCCTGGAGGATATTACTTTAAGTAAAATAAACCAAGTACTGAAGGATCAATGTTACTATGTTCTCACTCATGTGTAGAATCTAAAGAAGTTGGTGTCATATAAGAGTAGAATAGTGGTTACCAGAGGATGAGGAGAATGTCGGGAGAGGAGAATGGGAAGAGATTGATCAATTGATACAAAGTTAGTCAGAGGAATAAGTTCTGTTGTTCTGTTGCGCAGTAGGGTGACCAAGTTAATAGTAATTTATTGCATATTTCAAAATAGCAAGAAGAGAGGTTTTTGAATGTTCTCATCACAAAGAAATGACAAGTGTTTGAAGTGATGGATATGTTAATTGTCCTTATTTTATCATTGCATGTTGTATACATATATGGAAATATCACACCGTACTCCAGAAATATGTACAATTACGATGTATCAATTAAAAACAACAAAAAAAAATTTGAATGTCAAGTGAATCTCACTCTATAGTTGATATTAAACTATTCTTACTTCAACATATAATTACCATAAATTTAGACAACTATGCTAATTATATTCTGCTACTTGTTTTGTTCTTATGGAATGTTGCCAAAAAATGTTCAATTATGAAAATAAGATACGTTGATGTTTGGTAAGATATTTTGAATGTTATCCAAATATGTATATTCAGAAAAATATTTTTCCTACCAAAGTTTTGCTTACATAATTCTATACTCTTAGAGATGACTTAGTGTTGGGGGGACAGGAAATCAAAGGAAAAGAAATTGAAGTGATGTTAAGATACTTGATGTGTTTAATAACCTAAACTTCTGACATACTTATTATTTGTAAACATTAATATTCAAAATTGATGAGATTCTAACTTAATGATTATTATAGTAGTGATATTTTCATAATAGGCAAGAAGTCTTTGTATTAGATATCCAACAGTAAATAATATTTTATGATAAATTAACTGTACTTTTTTTAGATCATGAATAACAAGATAAAATATATGTTTATACAAATATAGCTGTACACCAAACTATCTGAAATTATTATAAAATATTTCTTATATATCATCTAAAATACCAATTTCCTTTAAAATACCTTAGTGTTTGCCGGAAATGAAACATATTTGCTCTATTTGAGTTCGCCATTCGCAACGTATCTCTGACTACAATAAAAATACTAATTAAACCCATGGTATTACTTTTGTTCTCAAATAAACCAGAATACAGTAAAAAAAGTAGTTATTTTCTTTCTAAGGCAGAAACTCTTTGAGCTATGAGTATTGCTCTATACATTCTCTGATGCAATAACAAAAGAAAACTATTTTCTTCTAGCAATCACTTTGGAGAGATAAACTCAGTAGAACCTCAAAACGGATACTGAAAATTACAAATGAACTTAATATCCTTTATATTTTCAGCTATTCAATAAAAATCAGCTTTTTTCTGCTTTCCCGGTGAAGTATCACAAAAAAGAAACATTTAAGTAACTTTAATCTAGGTCAAAGGAAAGAAAAAAGGAAGTGAAAAGGAAGGGAGGGTGGATTAAAGGGAAAGAGGGAAGGAGGGACAGTGGAAGTAAAGAAGGTCGGAAGGAATGAAAGAAGGACTACTAAATAACACTTTTCCATTGTTGTACCTAATGATAACAACTGTCGTGATTTTTTACACTAAAGATTTGTTTTGATTCTCTTTGAAATGTATATGAATGACTCTTAGAGTAAAATATACAGATAAAAATAGAAACATAAATAGCTATAATAATATGGGTAATATACATATAGATATTTATACATGTATAGGTATCCTTAATACAAAAGTTTCAGAATAATGGAACTAAAATAAAATTTACTATGAAAAGATACATTAAGTAGAATAAACTGCTACTTACAAACAAGTGCAAAGACTGTGTTTTATTTCAATTTTCTTTTTTTTAAATTTATTTTTTATTTTAGTTTCAGTGGTACATGGTCAGGTTATAGAGGTGAACTTGTGACTCGTGGGTTTTGTGTACAGGTTATTTTGTAACCCAGGTACAAGCATAATACTAAATAGCATTTTTTTGTGTGTGGGGAGTGGAACCTTTCCTTCCTCCCACCCTACACCCTCAAGTTGGCCCCAGTGTCTGTTGTTCTGTTTCTGTCCATGTGTTCGCATTACTTAGCTCCTACTTATAAGTGAGACTGTGTGGTGGTGGTGTTTGGTTTTCTCTTTCTGTGTTAGTTTGCTAAGAATAATGGCCTACAGTTCCATCCATGTTCCTTCAAGGACATAATCTCTTTCTTTTTTAGGGTTGCATAGTATTTCATGGCGTGTCTGTACCACATTGTCTTTAACCAGCCTATGGTCATTAGGCATTTAGGTTGCCTCCATGTCTTTGCTATTGTGAATAGTGCTGAAATAAGCATATGCATACATGTGTTTTTATGGTAGAATAATTCATATTCCTTTGGGTATGTACTCAGTAGTGGAATTGCTGGATTGAATGGGAGTTCAGTTTTTAGTTATTTGAGGCATCACCACACTGTCTTCTACAATGGATGAAGTAATTTACACTCCTCACCAGTAGAGTATAAGCATTCCCTTTCCTCTGCAACCTGGCTAGCATGTGTTATTTTTTGACTTTTTAGTAATAGCCATTTTGATTGGTGTGAGATAATATCTCATTGTGATTTTTATTAGTATTTTTCTAATGATTAGTGATGTTGAACATTTTTTCATAAGGGTATTGGCTGCAAGTATGTCTTCCTTTGAAAAGTGTCTTCATGTCTTTGTCCACTTTTTAATGGTGTTGTTTGCTTTTTGCATGTGTGTTTATGTTCCTTATAGATTGTGGATATTAGAGCTTTTGTCCTTTTGTCAGATGTATAATTTGCAAATATTTTCTCCAATTCTGTAGGTTGTTTGTTTTGTTGATAGCTTCTTTTGCTGTGCAGAGGCTGTTTAATTAGATCTCATTTGTCAGTTTTTGCTTTTGTTGAAATTGCTTTTAGCATTTTAATCATGAGAGTTTCTGTGTCCAAAAGAGTATTTTCTAGGTTATCTTTCAGAATTTTTATAGCTTTATGCTTTACATTTAAGTCTTTAATCCATCTTGAGATGGTTTTTGTATATAGTGTAAGGAAGGGGCCCAGTGTCAGTTTTCTGCATGTAGCTATCCAGTTATCCCAGCACCGTTCATTGAATAGGGAGTCCTTTTCACTTTGCTTGTTTTTGTCATCTTTGTGAAAAATCATGGTTGTAGGTATGTGGCTTTATTTCATGGCTCTATTCTGTTCCATTGGTCTATATGTCTCTTTTTGTACTAGTACCATGTTGTTTTGCTTACTATAGCATTGTAGTACAGCTTGAAGTCAGGCAGCATGATTCCTCTAGTTTGTTCTTTTTGCTTAGGATAGTTTTCGATATTTGGGCTCCTTGGTTCCACATGAACTTGACAATTAGTTTTTTTAGTTCTGTGAAGAATATCATTGGTAGTTTGATGGGAATAGCATCGAATCTATAAATTGGTTTGGACAGTATGGCTTTTTTAATAATATTGATTCTTCTTATTCAAGGATATGAAATATTCTTCCATTTGTTTATGTAATTTATGATTTCTTTGAGGAGTGTTTTGTAATTCTCATTGTAGAGATCTTTCACCACCCCGGTTAGCTGTATTTCTAGGTATTTTATTGGCAACTGTGAATGAGATAGCCTTCCTAATTTGACTCTTGGCATGGGTGCTATTAGTGTATAGGAATGCTACTGATTTTTGTGTATTGATTTTGTATTCTGAAGCTTTGCTGAAGTTGCTTATAAGCTCAAGGAACTTTGAGACAGAGTCTATGGGTTTTTCTAGATATCGAAACATGTAATTTGCAAATGGATAGTTTGACTTCCTCACTTCCTATTTGGATGCCTTTTACTTCTTTCTCTTGACTGACTACTCAGTCAGCAGAAACCCTACAAGCTAGAGGAGGAGATTTGAGGCCTATATTCAACATTCTTAAAGAAAATAAATTCCAACTAATAATTTCATATCTGGCTAAACTAAGCTTCATAAGCAAAGGATAAATAAGATCCTTTATAGACAAGCAAATGCTGAGGGAATTTGCTACCAACAGAATTGCCTTACAAGAGCTCCTGAAAGCAGCACTAAATATGGAAAGACCATTACCAGTCACTATGAAACACATTTAAGTACACAGACAGTGACCTTATAAAGCAACTACACAGGGAAGTCTGCATAATAACCAGCTAACAACACAATGCCTGGATAAAATCCACACATATCAATACTACCCTTGAATGTAAATGGGATAAATGTTCCAATTAAAAGGCAAAGAGTGGCAAGCTGGATATAAAAGCAAGAGCCAAGGGTATGCTCTCTTGAAGAGACCCATCTCATCTGCAATGACATGCATAGTCTCAAAATAAAGGGATGAAGAATAATCTACTAAGCAAATGGAAAACAGAAAAAAAAAAAAGGAGTCCTAATCCTAATTTCAAACACAAAAGTCTTTAAACCAACAAAGCTCAAACAAGGCACAGAAGGGCATTACATAATGGTAAAGAGTTCAGTTGAACAAGAAGACCTAACAGGAGCAGTGATTCACAAAACAAGTTCATAGAGTCTTAGATTCACACATACTAATGATGGGAGACTTCAACACCCCACTGACAGTGTTAAACAGATCACTGAGGCAGAAAATGAACAAAGAGATTCAGGACCTGAACTCAACAATTGACAAAATGTACCTAATAAACATCTCCAGAACTCTCCACTCAAAGATGACAGAATATATGCCTTTTGTTGCCACATGGTACATGCTCTAAAGTCAACCATGCAATTGGACGTAAAACAACCCTCAACAAACTCAAAAAAACTGAAATCATACCAACCACTCTCTCAGACCATAGGACATTAAAATAGAAATGAAAGTCAAGAAAATTGCTCAAAGTCATACAATTACATGGATATTAAACAACATGCTTCTGAAAGATTCTTGAGTAAATTAGGAAATTAAAACAGAAATGAAGAAGTTATTTGAAAGTAATGAGAATAAAGATACAATATACTAGAATCTCTGGGACACAGCTAAGGCATTGTTAATAGGAAAATTTATAACACTAAGCACCCATATGTAAAAGTTAGAAAGATCTCAAATTAACAACGTAACATCACAACTTGGAGAACTACAAAAACAAGAGCAACCCAACCCAAAGGCTAGCAGAAGACAAGAAACAACCCAAATCAGAGCTGAATTGAAGAATATAGACACACACAAACACACACACACATACACACACACACGAAATAAAAAGCATACAAAAGAACAGATCTAGGAGTTGGTTGGTTCTTTGAAAACAATGACAACAACAACAAATTGCTAGCTAGACTAATAAAGAACAAAAGAGAGAAGATCTAAATAAACACAATCAGAAATGACACAAGAGACATTAGTACTGACCCCAATAAATATAAATAACCATTAAAGACTACTATGAACATCTATATGCACACAAACTAGAAAAGGTAGAAAAAATGGATAAACTCCTGGACATATGCATTGACTGAATCCCTGAACAGACCAATAATGAGCTCTGAAATTGAGTCAGTAATAAATAGCCTACCAACCAAAAAAAAAAAAAAAAAAAAAAAATCCTGGGACCAGATGGATTCATAGCCAAATTCTACCAGATGTGCAAAGAGGAACATTCCTACTAAAGCTATTCCAAAAAATTTGAGGTGGAGAGAGTCCTCCTCAACTCATTCTATGAAGTCACTCAGGTGAGAGCCAGAGGTAAACATGATAGGAGAATTTATCATTATAAAGAATAAGGTCTTATATACAGATTACTTTAAATTATTTTACCCACTTCTGCACAAAATGTACTTTCCATTTTGTTAATATTAAAGCTATAGTTCTTGAAGTTGTCCTTGAGCATCAACATTACCTGTGAACTTGCTAGGAATGCAAAGTACTAGGCACCACCTCAGACCTACTGAATCAAGCCCTCTAGAAGTTTCTGTTGGATGCTCAAGTTTGAGAATCACTGACATAGAATATTAATATATGTCCTGGCCAGAAACTTTGAAATCTACTGAAACACTTCATTTTACTAAATTATTTTAAATTTATGTTATTTTATAATTTAAATATCTGTTTCATTTTTTTTCTAATAATCCGTTCGGTTTAATTCACCACAAATGTATTGAGTGCCTACTCTCAGGGCTGACATTCTAGGAATGAAAGATCGAAAGAGAAACATAAGAACTAACTGGTAAGTGCTGACATAATATAATAATTTGGGCTCTGAATCAATAAAGGAAGCTGAACCACCTGAATTTGTACACAGATTGTGTAAATAGAAAGAGACCTGTGTGGAGAAATATGTGCCTCAGCTAGATTTAGAGTATAAGTGGATGGTTGATGTTACCACAATCTACTTTGTAGATGAGGAGACCAAAACTCAAAAGACCAAAAAAAAAATCATATGAGACCATAAAACTAGAAAATAATTAGTCTGGAATTCAAGTCAATACTTCTGGATACAGATTGATCCTTTATCTTTCCTTATTTTACTTGATCATTCCAAAAGGTAAAGAAACCAGCTAATAACAAACTATAGAAATGATCCCTGAAAGTATAGTCTTAAAAAAGGATGAGTTTATATCCTTTGTAGGGACATGGATGCAGCTGGAAACCATAATTCTCAGTAAACTATAGCAAGAACAGAAAACCAAACACTGCATGTTCTCACTCATAGATGGGAATTGAACAGTGAGAACGCTCGGACACAGGAAGGGGAACATCACACACCGGGCCCTGTCGTGGGGTAGGGGAAGTGGGGAGGGATAGAATTAGGAGATATACCTAATGCAAATGACGAGCTAATGGGTGCAGCACACCAACATGGTGCATATATACATATGTAACAAACCTGCACGTTGTGCACATGTACCCTAGAACTTAAAGTATAATAATAATAATAATAAAAATAATAAAATAAACCAGCTAAAGGAATATTATTAGTGAAAGGCTGAACCAAGAACTACATTTAGACTACCTTATTCTTATACTAAAGTTCTTCCTTTGATCCAATATGTCATTGAAAGACAACTCACAAAATACGATATAAAATGAATTACTTAAATTAGTGAAGACAGGCATATAGTCAATATGAGATAATATGTTTTTATTTTTTTACTCTCTATATACATTTGCTGCAGAGGCGAAAAAAAACACATATCTTTCTTAGAGTGTCAGTAACTCAGCTGAAATTTTAAAATAATATTGATGAGCAAATTATCTCAGAAAAAAATTAAACTGTCATTAGCAGACCTATTTTTAGTGGCAACTACCACTATTTATTTGCCTATATATACATATATACTTTTTCAATCTTATATTGAATGAATGTCATGTTGGATCCCTATTGACTTCAATAGGAATAACACTATGTTCTAGAGGCTGAAGAAGAGACTGAGAATCAATGAATGATATAGGGTTTATCGAGGGGAACTTACAAGCAAGAATAGTCCAGTGGCAGGGAGATATATAGCAGAACCACCAATGCTTGTAAACAGCATGCAGTTTACATAGCATTTTCGCTTAGCACTCTTCACCTAATAATCTCCACCTGGCAACTTTCATTTAACTCCAAAGGTAGGGCCTTCATCCCCTGTACAGCCTGCATTCCATGGGATTGGATGGGGTTCCTCATAGATAAGGAATGAATCTCCAGGTTGGTCACTCCTGGATTCTTTAGCTCAGGACTCTAGACACATGTCTGAACAATGAAGAATGAAAAAGAGGTCGGTGTATTATTTTTCCTATTCCCTTACTCATATGGCACTTTCCCTTCATATATTCCTCCAAGAGCTAGTCCGTGCAGCACAGTCACTCATGTTGCCATGCTGACTGTGAATTCCAGGTATATTATTTCTTCCCCTTCTCCCTTCAGGCCTAGAAGTAGTAATGGACTCCACCTTTCTCAACTGGATGCCTTATTATTTAATTTGTTCCCCAAATACTGCAATACCTAGGTAAATAATTTCTTCATTCATTATGTTCAATGGAAACAACCATGATGAATTTCCTCAATGTAAATGCATTTTACATTGAGGAAATGTAAATACATTTTCCGATTTGAGTGTTTGGTACTAGGGATGACCCCAAGATACTGACATCAGAATGGGAATTTGAAAGCCTAACATGTTTGAGAAATATAGAGATCACATTTATTCAAAATATCCAAAGTAGAGACATGGAATATAGAGCTGATCAAAGACAAAGATGTGGGTCATTAACTAGATGTTTTAAAAAATGCTTTAGCAATAATGGAAGTTATAAAGCATGTAGGCTGGGCTTGAGAATGTACAAAGGATCAATGAAAAGCTTCAGGCCTATGACTCCAAACTCAAGGCACAGATAAAGAACTGGGAAGCTTTTATGACCTAAAATATATTTTATCTCTAGTAGCATCAGGACAAACACATGGAAGAATCCCATCCTAAATCTAATTGTGATATACAACATAATGCCTGTTTACTACACAAGATCATAAAAGTATGCTATGAATGAGGCCTGGTTGGGTAGGAGTGGACCTCTGAGACTTGGAGACAATTAGAGGGCATGATCAAAGCCAAGAAACTTGAACTTTTCCTTAAGTCTTCTTTGATTGCAGAAGCATCAACTCCCCCAATGAGGAAACTTGCCTACTCTTGAAGCAAATCTCTTCAAAATCCTCACCAGGATTTTACCAGGAGCAGATGCTTTGCAATATGATGCCTATTTTTCCTTAGGACCTGTCCTCCCATGCTTTATTCTCTCCAGGCTTCCTCCTTCTATTTAGGCCCAAAGGGAAAATCACAAGTTCTGTACTTACAAGATATATCACACATCAAATAAATTATAATATTGTGCTAATACATATGGAAAAGTACCTTGGGAATACCTATAGGAAAAGATTCAAAGGGTGTCAGATTAAGGTTGAACTGGGTGAAATGAATTGGTATGATTCTATTTACAAAGAATCCAAAGGTGAGGATCTAATTCTTTTAGGGGTTAATGTAAGCCTCTATTAATAGGAGTTCTAGAATCTGTAATGCTAATATTTCTCAGGAATAATGTAGAGGATTTTTTTTTTTTTTTTTTTTTTTTTTTTTTTTTTGAGACGGAGTCTCGCTCTGTCGCCCAGGCTGGAGTGCAGTGGCGCGATCTCGGCTCACTGCAAGCTCCGCCTCCCGGGTTCACGCCATTCTCCTGCCTCAGCCTCCCGAGTAGCTGGGACTACAGGCGCCCACAACTGCGCCCGGCTAATTTTTTCTATTTTTAGTAGAGACGGGGTTTCACCGTGGTCTCGATCTCCTGACCTTGTGATCCGCCCGCCTCGGCCTCCCAAAGTGCTGGGATTACAGGCGTGAGCCACCGCGCCCGGCGAGGATTTTTTTTAAAACAATAGTAATATATATGGCAATTATGCAGTGAATCTATCAAGGCCAAACCATTATGACATTTTAAGACATTCACTGACAAGAAAACCTATAGTGAACTTTTAAAGCTCTCTGCTAAGCAAACTATAGACTCTGATGACAGTACTGAATTGAGCTCTTTGGTATCTGTTATCAACATTGTACCAAAGACAATGCAGACACTAGTGTCACTATAGATCCCTGCTAGTAGCCCAGTTAAGCTGGTCACCTTTTAAGGATAAAGGCAGTTTTATTGTAATACAGCTGCATTCATTTGATTATGCATTATCTATTTTTGGTTTCTTTTCACAACAACAAAGTCAAGTGATTATGACAGAGACCATATACCCCACACTCCCAAAGACTACTCTATTATTTACA
Source organism: Macaca mulatta (assembly GCF_049350105.2). Lineage (NCBI taxonomy): Eukaryota > Metazoa > Chordata > Mammalia > Primates > Cercopithecidae > Macaca > Macaca mulatta. The sequence continues at coordinate 64,641,695 of NC_133422.1, forward strand.
ATCTGGTATTTTACCCCCCAAAATTTGGTGGCTCCAGTTATGATTCTAAGGGTAGAGTGTTGATTTACGAGTGTACATACAACTCTGGAGGTAAAAAAAATTGATCATGAGGTATGAATGTGTGAAGGTATCATGTATGAAACAGTTGAGCAGTCCACTGAGTTATTACTTTGTCTATTTAATTAGAAAATATACAGATCTTTTGTGTAGAAATCTGCATTGAGTCATCATATATTATTATGCTCTCTCTGCAAGTTATTTTATTTAAATTAGTTCAGAAATTCAGAGGCTTCACTGATTGTAAGGCTGGACTCTTTAAGAAAGAATGCTGTAAAATTGCTGCAGGTCCATAATGGAAATATTTATCCATGCTTTTTGCAAGCATTAGATATTGGAAAATGAAAAATACCAAAAACATTCCAGTAGTTATTAAATATGATCCCTGAATTGAAGTAAGTACCTCACAATCCTATAATGCCACAATATCCACCAGACAGAGACTAAACCTTTGAAAGCCAGGTAATAAATTGTATATTTGCTCACATCCATACCCTAGTGTGTTTCATTAGATGGACGGGCTAAACTTAGTTATTTCTTCAGTCTCAGAATACATAGTTGGAAAAGATATATTCAGAAACTGTCACAGTTCTCATATTGAGGTCTTGACTCACACAGAGTCAGGTGTATTAAGAAAAAATGTGTCAGTTGAACTATCATCAGGCACCTAACACAGTGCTACACAGAAAGCTATACTGCATTACTAAGGAATTTTCAGATATCACCATCACATTCAAAACTTGAAATAGGCCAGATGCAGTAGCTCATGCCTGTACTCCCAGCACTTTGGGAGGTCAATGCGTGTGGATCACGAGGTCAGCAGATTGAGACCATCCTGGCCAACATGGCAAAACCCCGTCTCTACTAAAAATACAAAAATTAGCCGTGCGTGGTAGCACGTCCCTATAAACCCAGCTACCCAGGAGGCTGAGGCAGGAGAATCGCTTGAACCAGGTAGTCAGAGGCTGCAGAGGTTGCAGTGAGCCAAGATCGTACCACTGCACTTCAGCATGGTGATAGAGCGAGACTCCGTTTTTAAAAAAAATAAAAATAAAAAATAGAAAAAATTGAAATATTAAAGAGTAGAGATTCCATTATATTACAAATTAATTTATTTGGAAGATAAAAATGCCAGATGGATTTCAGACAATAACTAGATTATCACTAATATAATCAGGCAATGAAGATAATTGAAGCTGATACTCCAGATGTGATATTTTTACATCAGAAAATCCACATATCCCATGAAACTTAGTATGAAGCTGTCAACTTCCCATAACACTTTGTAAAAAAAGCAACATTATTAGGGAAATACAAACTTGTTTCTGTTCTGCTAAAGGGGAGAAAAGCTTCACTTCAATGTTTTGCTACAGAAGAATCACAACTCTCCTTTTCCATATACTTAGGAAGAACTTTAATTACCTTGATAATGCATATACCAACACACTTTTCCATATGTGATATTGTGATTATTAAATGTAGAGGGCAAAAAACAGCCAGTATGCTAGATGTCTTCATTGTCAGAGGGTAGGAGATAAATCTTACAAACTTTAAGTGGCCTGTGACATTAGTGAAAATAAGTATATAAGTTTGACTGTGTTAAGAAATTGCCTTTATGAAAAGTCCTTATTTTATTCTTTTTTTTTTTTTGGCTGGCACAAAGACTCATGTCTGTAATCCCAGCACTTTGGAAGGCAAAGGTAGGTGGATCACCTGAGGTCAGGTGTTCGAGACCAACCTGGTCAACATGGTGAAACCCCGTCTCTACTAAAAGTACAAAAATTAGCTGGATGTGGTGGTGCATGTCTGTAGTCCCAGCTACTCTGGAGGCTGAGGCATGAGAATCACTTGAAACTGGTAGGCAGAGGTTACAGTGAGCCAATATCAAGCCGCTGCACTCCAGCCTGGGCTACAGAGTGAGACTCTGTCTCAAAAATAAATGAATAAATAATACAATTAATTTTTATTTTATTCAAATTTTTTTCTTTTTTATTTTTAATTAATCAGTTAATATTTTGGTAAACATATTCAAGGTAAGATATATCTTTCATCAAATTTTTGAATGTACAGTGCAGTATTTGGTAACTATAGGTACGATGTTGCACAGCAGATGTCTAGAACATGTTCACCTTGCATAACTAAATACTTACGTCCATTAAACAGTTACTTCTCGTTTTTCTCTCCCTTCTGGCCACTGGAAGTCACCACTTTACTCTCTGTTTCTATTAATATAAATAATATTATTTATATTACATAAACACATAATATAAATAATATTTATATTATATAAACACATCACATATTATATAAACATATTTATATTGTATTAATATAAATATATAAATGTATAACATAATATAAAATATAATAATATATAATTTCTTTTATACACATATCACACATTCTTTATATATATATATATATCACATATTCTTTATTTATTATTCTGTCAATAAACATTTAGGTTGTTTCCATATCTTGACTACTGAAGAAAATACTGCAATATACATAGGAGTGCATATGTCTCTTTAAGATCCTGATTTCCGTTCTTTCGGATATATACACAGAAGTGGAATCACTGAATTACATGATAGCTCTACTTTAATGTTGTGAATAACTGCAATACTGTTTTCTATGGTGATTGCACAGTTTTACAGTAAGAAAAAGGCATACGTTTTGATAGGTCCTTTTATTGAAGACATTGCCTGTCAAATGTAAGTGTTCTCCATCTACCAATTTACCGATAAACTCGTTGGTCTACTTGTTTTGCCTCAGGTCCAAAGCAAGAGAAGCTTCTGCTTTAGGTCTGAGGTTTTGGACACGGTGTTCTGCTACTTTGGCTTTAGGAGGCAGAAGATCAAATAGTAGTAGAAATATTAATGACTAAAAGGAATGATCCATTGATTCTCTAGCTAGCCCAATTGAAGATTTAGAGCCCAGAAAGCCAATGTATGGAAGCACAATTATACTTTAACTTCCAATAAACATTCTCCGTCTGAGAGTCATCTCCTAAGAGAGAATGGGGACTAGGAATCAACTGTGAACCCATTAACTGACTATGCCTCTCAAAAATCATAAAATAAATTATGTACATCAGCATTCCATCGTTACATACAAATGGTATATCTGAAAAAGAGTGAACAGGTCTAGAAGTAAATCACATGGAAATGTTACTTAATCCCCTTGGTACTTATTTTTGCTGTCGCATCACTTCTACCTCAATCAATAAACTAGTACCTTAATTAGTTTGCTATTAATAGTAATGGATGACTATAGGCTTATCCACTTTAAACAACTAATTTCTGTAGGCCAGTAGTTCAGAAATCGGTTCTCTGATGGCTTGGGTTCTCTGATCATAGTCTCAGAAGGCTGCAATAAAGTTGTTGGCCAGACTACATTCTAGTCTGAAGGCTCGTGAAACAATATGCACCCAAGCACATCCATTTTTTGGAAAAGTCATTTTTGTGTGTCTCTAGAACTGAGGACTCTGGCTTCTTCGTGGCTTTCATTTGGAGGATGCTTTGACTTCCCACATGATGTCTTCAGGTCTTGGATGACACTCTCACCCACACTTCTAGAGGTCCTAGAGGTCACTGACACTTCTTTTCTACATAAACTTCCTCAACATGGCTGTTTTCTCCATCAAGTAAGCACAGAGGATCTCTAGAGTGAGTGAGTCTAATAATAAGATGTATTATGTACATGTATTATGTAATGTAACATATGTATTATGTAGCATATGTATATGTATTATGTACATGTATTATATAATGTAACATAATCACAGAATTCTCATTGTAACATCTTTGTCATGTTATAGGGGTTAGAATCATGTCTCAGGTCCTGCCCATACTTAAGGAGAAGGCTTAGATGAGATCATGATTACAAAGCAAAGATCAACGGTGGTCACCTGAGTCTATGTCCTCATTAAAAGATCCCAATGACTTATTGAAAGGTAAAATCATAGATCTGCTTTATGCTTGGGCCTGGTATCAGCATTCCCTCTCATTGTTATAATACAAATAATTTTTGCTTAAAATTATAAAAACTTTGAGCTTGAAAGGTTTAACAGTCCTAATTTCAAGTATAAATTTTCCCTTCTGCATCTTGGGCTCCCCAGGCCACTGAATCAATAGGTGAGTAAGAGATTGGGATGGTTAAACCCAGTAACTAAGGAAAAATCAGGTTGTTTGTAAGATGTAGCTAAGGAAGATTCTGTCTGGAAACCAGGAGACTGACTGGGATGGCACCTAGCAATCCTATATCCAGTAAAGAAAGACTTGGCTCACCCTAGTAGATAAGTATCTCTGACAAAATATGGTATTGTCAGAGGACAAGATGTATATGGAATGTATGGTTGTCTAAAAAGGTTAGGATTATTAACCCAGGTCGCTGACCAGACATGAAATTTACCTTCTTTCACTTTCCTTGTATGGCTACTAATATAGTTGGGATGTTTGTCACCTCCAAATCTCATTTTAAACTTTGATCTCCTGTGTTGGAGGTGGGGCTGGTGAGAGGTATTTGGGTCATGGGGACACATTCCTCATGAACGGCTTGCTGCCATCCTTACAATAATGTGTGAGTTCTGGGTCTGCTAGTTCCCATGAGATCTGATTGTTTAAAACAGCCTGGCACCTCTTTCTCTGTCTCCTGCTTCCTCTGTTGCCATGTGACAGGCTGGCTCCACTTGCCTTCCACCAAGAGATGAAATTACAAAAGGGGGAGAACATTCATGAGGCAAATTGTAACAAAATAAAGACATGATGGAACCACTAATTTTAGACACAAATAACTTATGGTAAGAACCATTAATAAATACAAAAAAGAGTAGCTCATATTTATCAAAAAGTCTGTCAGGAAGAAATTGTGAAAATGAAAGTAGCTAAAATATTTTTAAATTTAAATCCTCCAAATTGCTAGAAGTATAAAAACATTAAGAAAAATCCACAAGTTTCTTCCCAAAGCTAATACAACAAGAAAAAAAGCATATATACATTAGTTATATAATATCAATAGTAAGCATGATTTACTAAATATAGAGAGACCTATTGCATATCATAGTTTGATTGATCTTTTCACACATATTTTAAATATTAATACAAGTATTAATTGTATTAATGCAAGTATTAATGCAATTACATAAAGAACAAGTGACATGAAATACATTCTCTGACCACAAAGCAAAATCACCGGAAATTAAGAATATATAGCTAACATATTTGTCTAATAAGAAGTTCTAAAAATATTATTTAAATAATTACTGAACCTAGAAGGAGTCACAGATGACAATAAAATTTACCAATAACAGCATTAGATTTAAAGTGACTATAAAATACAGCTAAAATGTTACATTAAATGAAGTATACAGCCTTATATATGTTTATTCAAAAAAGAAAAGTAAATATTAACAAATTTTAAGTTCCAAAATCAAATAAAAAAGAATTCAGAATAATGAGATTAAATAAAAAAAAATTAGTAAAGATAAACTGTAACTTACCGAAACAAAGGAAAATGAACAAAAATCAATGCCAGTATATTAATAAGATCAATGATGACAGGAAAGTAATTGGCAAATACAATTCAGAAAATACAGATAAGATAGAAATAAAAGATATTAGAGACAAAAAGTAAAGAAATGGTATATGTATTTAATGATTTATTGTATAAATAATTATAAGTAGTATTTATTTGTTGTTTAGTCATTTATTTTAGAGATACTATTGTTACAGGAATCAGATGAATTTCATTGTTTTCTGAAATGACAGATTTTCTAAGAAAATATGAAACAGGAAATATTTAGGAAATAGAAATAAACTGAGAATAATTGAAAACAAAAATTTATTCAAACATTTACCTTACAAAAAATAACAATTTGAAATTATTTAACTTAGGCATTCTGCAAACATTTAAAAACCATAGATGTCATATATTATATGAATTATCCTCATTAAATAAAATATATGAAAATATTTCCACCTCATTATGAGCCTAGTATAATTCAATTTCAACAACAAAAGACAAAAATGAGAGAAGGAAAGTATAAGCTAAATCGCACATATAAAATGGATTATACAACTTGTACTTAAAAAGAATACGTTATTCCAAATATGATTTATCTCAGGTTTGCAAGAGCATTTAAACACTGGGATATCTATCTATCTATATCTCTATCTATCTATCTATCTATCTATCTATCTATCTATCTATCTTTCTATCTATCTATCTATCTATCTATCTATCATCTTTCTATCTATCTTAAATAGATCACATTAGTGTATTTTAAAATGTATATCATAAAACTCTGTCAGTAGACCATGAAATCGAAAATTATTTGATAAAAATGTAGTATTCATTAAATTTATTTGACTAATATTGTCTATCAGAAACTAGAGAAAACATTATACTTAATTAAGTCTTAATATCTAATTTACAACTAAAGTTAGCAACAAAGGAAATATGTGTGGTATCTGAGAAAAGTAACAGGCAGAAACAGCAGAATTATAGAAAATCAAAACAGTAAGTTAAAAATAATAAGTTTTTTAAACCAACGCTATGTAAATATATCTGACAACTTGGTTGATAAAAAGAATTTTAGAGAATAATGCAATTTGATAACAATAACTGTAGAAAGACAATCAACACGTAGATAAAGAGAAGTTTTTCAAAAAATTTATCAGAAGTTTGTGGTCTAGATAATGTTAAGAAGAACCCAACATATTCATAAATTAAATGGTAAACATAATTTATAATATAAAATATTACTCAAATACTAACAAATACATAAAATTTGTGCTGAGAATAAACCTAGTAGAAAACATGTAAAACCTGTGTTTAAATACACACGCCCAATCAAAAGAGAAAAACTGAATATAAACAGAGCTACTTCATTTTCTCAAATGACAAAGTTTGATATTATACTGATGTCAATTCCAAAATTCCAGCACACCTTATTATAAAGTTGAACTGCTTTTCATGTTTATCTAAAATTTGCTAAGACAATTTTTAAAAAGCAGAATAAAGGGATAGAACATAAGTCGATATTAAAAATACTGTGATAGTGAAACGAATCAGGAGAAATGGAGAGAAGACTGATTGAAATACATACCTAAGGGAATCTAATCACAGCTGACTGTTCCAGTCAGAGATAGGTTCTAGTCACAGCAAAAGAGCAGTTCCAGACTTGCCCTCCCACTATAAACAAGTATACAATTGGACCAAACCCTTGAGGTAACTGTTTTCAGATGTTGCATCATGGACAATGAACTGCAATCTCTTTTGGAAGGAAAACAGAGAAGACAAGCTGCACTGTAGCTCCTGTGTGGAAGCAACATCCCACCTGTGGCATAGGGAGATGGTGACTAAGCAGAGACTTAGGTCCTGTTAAGCTAGGATGCAAACGTTGGAGTTGGGGTTGTTAAAGCAACAACACTTATGGAACAGTGTGCTGGAAAGGAAAAGCCTATCCAGAGGTCCAGGTGGGAATTATGGTGCCTAGAACTATGTGGGATGATTCACTGAAGGTCCTTGGCCAAGATTTGGGATGCCCATGTATAGGCTAAGACTTTATGAAGCATATTAGAGAGTGGTTGTTACTGAGCTAAGAGTGGAGAGTCTTGTGGCCACATGGATTTGGGAAACATTGACTTTATAATTTTGGTTCAGCCAGAGTGGAAAACCTTATAAGATCTGGCATTCTACTGAGACCAGAAAGACCATATCTTAGAAGAACTAGAAAATAAAGTAAGAGCTAATCTATGTCTACATTAACAGAGCCTAAAATCAATCTTTGATGATATTAAAGCAGCCTGTTAGTAAAATAACTGGTTCTGCTTGACAGTACAAAATTCAGCACTCTTTAGAAGAGATCAACATACTCCTTATGGATTACTCCACCTGTACTCCTTAATACATAAAATCAATGTTTATAATGTACTTAAAGTTACCACACATGCGAAGAAGAAGAAAATATGACAATTTATTAAGTATAGAAAAAGATGCAAAAATGCCCCACATGTTTGAACAACTGACAAGGTCTTTAAAGAATTATTAATGTGTTCAATAGTTTAGAGATAATTAGGATCTTAATATATGACTAGATTAGGAAAATAAAATCTATTGGATTGGTTGGAGTTAGCAGAAGTTAGGGTCAGGAAAAAATAAAAAGGGAGAAATTTTTTTTTTTAAATGAACGGAGCCTCAAAAACATATTAGAAAATATCCAGGGATATACAATATTGTCATTGTAGTCCCAGGAGGCAAGGGAGAAAACATTTAAATAAACAATAATAATAAAAGTTCTGAAATTTAATTTATGCTTTAATCTACAGATCCCAAAATCTCAGTGTACCCCAGTCAGGATATATATAACATAAACCTCAATTAGGCACATCATATCAATGACAAAAGCATAGGTTGTTCAAGAAGTGATCTTAACATGACTTGCTTTACATTAAAATAACTTGAATCACTGTTTGATGTCATAAACTTCAAATATGTTAACGTGCTAAGCATAAAAAGGGAAACTATTAACAAGTAGAAGAAAAATCAGTGTGAGAGTGGGCATACTTTTACATGATCTGGTTGAAACACATTCTTAAGCAAGTTACAAATTCCAGATGTCCAAAAGCAAAAATAACAACATAAATATTTTCATTAATTTTATTAGGGAAAATGAAATACATTTAAATACTATCTACATACTTGGAGAATATATTGAACTTGTAGATATGCAAAGAAATAATACCCAGATTTTACAAAGCACTTTTTTAAAAAGCAACAATTAAAAGACTAATAGAAAAGTGAACAAAATATATTTTCATTTAATTCAAAAGAGTAAAAAGGAAAACAAAAATGTGAAAATATGTTCAAACTTAAATAACAATTATAAGCATACAAACTATAAATAAATCTTTTCTCCATAATATTGCAAATATTTTAAAGATTGATGATCAAATCATATTCAAGCTTTTCCTTGAAACATGATAAAAACTTTGATGAATAAGAGAATTAATTAAACTTCAAGGGAAAATACAAAAGAGTCAGAAAAAAGTGGATATGTTTTTCACATAAGAAGAAGCAATCAGATGCCTGATTCCTATAGAGATGTGTGGAGTTTAGAGGAGAAAAGTATTTTCAATGACATGTTAAATAAATTAAATCGATCTTTTAAGCTGAATCAAAATGAGGTGTGCATCATGGACTATTTGTGTCATGAGATCAAACTAGAGAGCGAGAATCCATGTGTAAAATGCTAGGTTCACTGCCTCCCTTTAGTGATTCTTGTTACGCTTGAAACAACAAAGGATATAAAAGAAATAAAATGAGTTTAATTGTGTTTAGCTTCATTCTACCAAATGCATTTATCATTGAAATAATATTTAATCTTTATTATATTTGTTTATTTTTCAGGGAACAGGATGGCACAAAGGATAACCCCTATTAATATTTCATGAAATTTTGCACTACATAACACATGGAAAATAGCTGTTTTAAGCATTTAATCATTAAAAAGTAAATGAATGAGATAATTAAGAGTAAGGAATATAAGCAGAAGAGATCGTAGACAGGGCGACGTATTAGGAGACTATTATAGTAAACAAGGGAAGAGATGATGAAGACCGGGATCACCTCAAATTTAACATACGGACACTGTTAAGAGAATGTACAAGAGGAGATATAACAAGGATAAAAATCTACAAAAGCTGAAGTTCAATGTATATTTGTATGAACTCATCTTCAGTTGTTAAATCATACACAATACCTCTTAGACATGGTTACTAGTTTATTCATACTGGGTACAACTTTTATCTGAGGCCTATCTTTAAGGTCAACTAATGGCTGATAGGTGATATGTATGAGAAGTTTTTAACTGATACTCTGAACAGAAATTTGTTTTCTAATGATTGGTGAATATAAATGGAAGGTCAGTCCTGAAAAGTTGGAAATAGAGCTAAAGTTGAGGATGGGGAAGCTACCAACTGCTGTGTTACATTAGAAATTTAGAAAAAAGTAGGACCTCAAATAAATAAAGACCCCCATGACACATGACAACAAGAAAGAGGAACATAAAAACATTTCACTAATAATCTAGTTAGCAACTCATGAAATGCTAAGCGTCCAAGATCATGTTGCTTTTAGCTATGTCCTGACCCATTCTATGGTCATGGAAACTGTCTTAGAAGGTTATAGCTTGATCCTATAGCAATTGCAATCTAATTGGAAGATACCACAATTACTAGTTTTATGTTGCCATCCCCTTTAAGTACTCCATGTTTTCTTTTTCTGTATTATACTCTTTGATGATTATTTAATGTAATTAACAAATGCAATATTATCAGTATATTCCTGCATCACATTTAAATAGGTGCAAGGACTTTACATGACTTTACATGACATATTTTAAAGCTGTATGATAATTCTTAAAGGCAAACCATTTCTGCATTAAAAATACCTTGGTTAAAATGTTGTGATTGGGGGCGGAGCAAGATGGCCGAATAGGAACAGCTCCAGTCTCCAACTCCCAGCGTGAGCAACACAGAAGACCGGTGATTTCTGCATTTTCAACTGAGGTACTGGGTTCATCTCACTGGGGAGTGCCAGACGATCAGTGCTGGTCAGCTGCTGCAGCCCGACCAGCTAGAGCTGAAGCAGGGCAAGGCATTGCCTCACCTGGGAAGCACAAGGGGGAAGGGAATCCCTTTTCCTAGCCGGGGGAACTGAGACACACAACACCTGGAAAATCGGGTAACTCCCACCCCAATACTGCGCTTTAAGCAAACAGGCACACCAGGAGATCATATCCCACACCTGGCCGGGAGGGTCCCACACCCATGGAGCCTCCCTCATTGCCAGCACAGCAGTCTGTGATCTACCTGCAAGGCAGCAGCCAGGCTGGGGGAGGGGCGCCCGCCATTGCTGAGGCTTAAGTAGGTAAACAAAGCTGCTGGGAAGCTCAAACTGGGTGGAGCTCACAGCAGCTCAAGGAAACCTGCCTGTCTCTGTAGACTCCACCTCTGGGGACAGGGCAATAACAAACACAGCCGAAACCTCTGCAGACACAAACGACTCTGTTTGACAGCTTTGAAGAGAGCAGTGGATCTCCCAACACGGAGGTTGAGATCTGAGAAGGGACAGACTCCCTGCTCAAGTGGGTCCCTGACCCCTGAGTAGCCTAACGGGGAGACATCCCCCATTAGGGGCAGTCTGACACTCCACACCTCACAGGGTGGAGTACACCCCTGAGAGGAAGCTTCCAAAGCAAGAATCAGACAGGTACACTCGCTGTTCAGAAATATTCTATCTTCTGCAGCCTCTGCTGCTGATACCCAGGCAAACAGGGTCTGGAGTGGACCTCAAGCAATCTCCAACAGACTTACAGCTGAGGGTCCTGACTGTTAGAAGGAAAACTATCAAACAGGAAGGACACCTACACCAAAACCCCATCAGTACATCACCATCATCAAAGACCAGAGGCAGATAAAACCACAAAGATGGGGAAAAAGCAGGGCAGAAAAGCTGGAAATTCAAAAAATAAGAGCGCATCTCCCCCGGCAAAGGAGCGCAGCTCATCGCCAGCAATGGATCAAAGCTGGACGGAGAATGACTTTGACGAGATGAGAGAAGAAGGCTTCAGTCCATCAAATTTCTCAGAGCTAAAGGAGGAATTACGTACCCAGCGCAAAGAAACTAAAAATCTTGAAAAAAAAGTGGAAGAATTGATGGCTAGAGTAATTAATGCAGAGAAGGTCATAAACGAAATGAAAGAGATGAAAACCATGACACGAGAAACACGTGACAAATGCACAAGCTTCAGTAACCGACTCGATCAACTGGAAAAAAGAGTATCAGCGATTGAGGATCAAATGAATGAAATGAAGCGAGAAGAGAAACCTAAAGAAAAAAGAAGAAAAAGAAATGAACAAAGCCTGCAAGAAGTATGGGATTATGTAAAAAGACCAAATCTACGTCTGATTGGGGTGCCTGAAAGTGAGGGGGAAAATGGAACCAAGTTGGAAAACACTCTTCAGGATATCATCCAGGAGAACTTCCCCAACCTAGTAGGGCAGGCCAACATTCAAATCCAGGAAATACAGAGAACGCCACAAAGATACTCCTCGAGAAGAGCAACTCCAAGACACATAATTGCCAGATTCACCAAAGTTGAAATGAAGGAAAAAATCTTAAGGGCAGCCAGAGAGAAAGGTCGGGTTACCCACAAAGGGAAGCCCATCAGACTAACAGCAGATCTCTCGGCAGAAACTCTCCAAGCCAGAAGAGAGTGGGGGCCCATATTCAACATTCTTAAAGAAAAGAATTTTAAACCCAGAATTTCATATCCAGCCAAACTAAGTTTCATAAGTGAAGGAGAAATAAAATCCTTTACAGATAAGCAAATGCTTAGAGATTTTGTCACCACTAGGCCTGCCTTACAAGAGACCCTGAAGGAAGCACTAAACATGGAAAGGAACAACCGGTACCAGCCATTGCAAAAACATGCCAAAATGTAAGACCATCAAGGCCAGGAAGAAACTGCATCAACTAACGAGCAAAATAACCAGTTAATATCATAATGGCAGGATCAAGTTCACACATAACAATCTTAACCTTAAATGTAAATGGACTAAATGCTCCAATTAAAAGACACAGACTGGCAAACTGGATCAAGAGTCAAGACCCATCAGTCTGCTGTATGCAGGAGACCCATCTCACACGCAGAGACATACATAGGCTCAAAATAAAGGGATGGAGGAAGATTTACCAAGCAAATGGAGAACAAAAAAAAGCGGGGGTTGCAATACTAGTCTGATAAAACAGACTTTAAACCATCAAAGATCAAAAGAGACAAAGAAGGCCATTACATAATGGTAAAGGGATCAATTCAACAGGAAGAGCTAACTATCCTAAATATATATGCACCCAATACAGGAGCACCCAGATTCATAAAGCAAGTCCTTAGAGACTTACAAAGAGACTTAGACTCCCATACAATAATAATGGGAGACTTCAACACTCCACTGTCAACATTAGACAGATCAACGAGACAGAAAGTTAACAAGGATATCCAGGAATTGAACTCATCTCTGCAGCAAGCAGACCTAATAGACATCTACAGAACTCTCCACCCCAAATCAACAGAATATACATTCTTCTCAGCACCACATCGTACTTACTCCAAAATCGACCACGTAATTGGAAGTAAAGCACTCCTCAGCAAATGTACAAGAACAGAAATTATAACAAACTGTCTCTCAGACCACAGTGCAATCAAACTAGAACTCAGGACTAAGAAACACAATCAAAACCGCTCAACTACATGGAAATTGAACAACCTGCTCCTGAATGACTACTGGGTACATAACAAAATGAAGGCAGAAATAAAGATGTTCTTTGAAACCAATGAGAACAAAGATACAGCATACCAGAATCTCTGGGACACATTTAAAGCAGTGTGTAGAGGGAAATTTATAGCACTAAATGCCCACAAGAGAAAGCAGGAAAGATCTAAAATTGACACTCTAACATTGCAATTAAAAGAACTAGAGAAGCAAGAGCAAACACATTCGAAAGCTAGCAGAAGGCTAGAAATAACTAAGATCAGAGCAGAACTGAAGGAGATAGAGACACAAAAAACTCTCCAAAAAATCAATGAATCCAGGAGTTGGTTTTTTGAAAAGATCAACAAAATTGACAGACCACTAGCAAGACTAATAAAGAAGAAAAGAGAGAAGAATCAAATTGACGCAATTAAAAATGATAAAGGGGATATCACCACCGACCCCACAGAAATACAAACTACCATCAGAGAATACTATAAACACCTCTACGCAAATAAACTGGAAAATCTAGAAGAAATGGATAATTTCCTGGACACTTACACTCTTCCAAGAGTAAACCAGGAAGAAGTTGAATCCCTGAATAGACCAATAGCAGGCTCTGAAATTGAGGCAATAATTAATAGCCTACCAACCAAAAAAAGTCCAGGACCAGATGGATTCACAGCTGAATTCTACCAGAGGTACAAGGACGAGTTGGTACCATTCCTTCTGAAACTATTCCAATCAATAGAAAAAGAGGGAATCCTCCCTAACTCATTTTATGAGGCCAACATCATCCTGATACCAAAGCCTGGCAGAGACACAACAGAAAAAGAGAATTTTAGACCAATATCCCTGATGAACATCGATGCAAAAATCCTCAATAAAATACTGGCAAACCGGATTCAGCAACACATCAAAAAGCTTATCCACCATGATCAAGTGGGCTTCATCCCTGGGATGCAAGGCTGGTTCAACATTCGCAAATCAATAAACATAATCCAGCATATAAACAGAACCAAAGACAAGAACCACAGGATTATCTCAATAGATGCAGAAAAGGCTTTTGACAAAATTCAACAGCCCTTCATGCTAAAAACGCTCAATAAATTCGGTATTGATGGAACGTACCTCAAAATCATAAGAGCTATTTATGACAAACCCACAGCCAATATCATACTGAATGGGCAAAAACTGGAAACATTCCCTTTGAAAACTGGCACAAGACAGGGATGCCCTCTCTCACCACTCCTATTCAACATAGTGTTGGAAGTTCTGGCTAGGGCAATCAGGCAAAAGAAAGAAATCAAGGGTATTCAGTTAGGAAAAGAAGAAGTCAAATTGTCCCTCTTTGCAGATGACATGATTGTATATTTAGAAAACCCCACTGTCTCAGCCCAAAATCTCCTTAAGCTGATAAGCAACTTCAGCAAAGTCTCAGGATACAAAATTAATGTGCAAAAATCACAAGCATTCTTATACACCAGTAACAGACAAACAGAGAGCCAAATCAGGAATGAACTTCCATTCACAATTGCTTCAAAGAGAATCAAATACCTAGGAATCCAACTTACAAGGGATGTAAAGGACCTCTTCAAGGAGAACTACAAACCACTGCTCAGTGAAATCAAAGAGGACACAAACAAATGGAAGAACATACCATGCTCATGGATAGGAAGAATCAATATTGTGAAAATGGCCATACTGCCCAAGGTAATTTATAGATTCAATGCCATCCCCATCAAGCTACCAATGAGTTTCTTCACAGAATTGGAAAAAAACTGCTTTAAAGTTCATATGGAACCAAACAAGAGCCCGCATCTCCAAGACAATCCTAAGTCAAAAGAACAAAGCTGGAGGCATCACGCTACCTGACTTCAAACTATACTACAAGGATAGATTTTTTTTTTTAAATGATGTGACTTCACAATTCATCCTTTAAGTAAATCCCCTTTTTAGAAAGTCTTTATTTTTTTTGGAAATGTGTCTCAGTTTTCAAAAATCTTTATTACGTCACACCTTTTTAATTCCCTCAAGAAATGCTATTCTTTTAACTCTTTGAACTCCATTCACCAATATCTAACCAGGGCTGTTTTTCTAGACTCTTTACTCTTCTTTTTAAACATTAACAAATTTTAATTTTGCATTAAAAAATCGTATATATATATATATGCTGGTTAAAGTCAATGGGAAAGATACGGATTTGAATCTGAAGGTAGCACAGAAAATAGGGTAATCGTCCACTTTAGAATACAGGTAGCTTTTTCCTCCTCTTGATTATGTGAGATAAATAATGTTAGGAACAGATGAAGACAAACAAACAAAAAACAATAATAACAAATTTAACCCCCCCCAAAAAAATATTCTTTCTCTCTTAGTACTTCGATAGAAGAGACAAATATTCCTTTCTTTTCTTCCCCAAAACAGTAAAAAGGGGAGAGAGAATATATTTGACTCATAACTGAAAATAAGGGTGTCAATACTGATAAGATATATCAAGAAACCTGGGCTGGCTAAATTGTGAAGGAAGTTTTGTGAGTGAAGTTTAATGGGGCAAGGAAAACAAGAGAGGGACTTCAGGAAAACAAAGTTCTTAAAAGGACAGAAAGTCCTCTAGAAGTGGTCGTGAGAAAAAGGGAGAGAAGGAAGAAAGGACACAACACTCACCTTGGGCACTGTTTTTCAGCCCATCGAACTTCCATGGGTTGACAACCTGAGACTTTGGCAATGAGATCCGTACTCGTATAAATTTGTAAGTTTAAGAAAAAAGACTAATGATCACAGGATTATCAAACCTACTCATCCAATATGTATGGCTTAGTTTCACTACTACAGACCTTGAAAATAATTAGTTTAATCTCTTTTAAAGATCATATGTGTATATTTAGATCAGTGCTCAGGAAAATAATAGATGTAGGACAGAAAATAATCCTTTTCCCTAGTAGCAGGCAATGGTGGCTTGTCCTGGGTGAGCTACGGGACTGAGAGAATATCTACTTGAAGATACAAATGAAAATAAAGAGATCAAGCGAAAGCCAAAGTTATAAATGTTAAAGGGTTAAGAGATAAGGGACCACTATATGCATTAAGGAAGTTCCTTGAGTCTTATGAATGTGGTTAGGATTAGGGTTCCCTGATTATTTCCAAAGCCAACATATGACATTCTTCATGTTTGGTTAATTAGGCAAACTTTTGTAAAGTACTTACATTTTTCAGATAGCTAGACTAAATAACCAGTATATCAAGACCAACCCATGTTTTCCACTTCTCACCACTCCCATTTAAGTCAAAACAGTGTGGCATTAATATTATTCCAGATGACGTTATGCTTTATTCACTCAACACAAAACATCATATCCTTTCTATGCATCACAAATTAGTTCACTCAATTATTATTCAATGAAATTATATTAAAATGTCTTATGGTTACAGCAGAACATACATTTACAGAGCTTATAGTTCAATGACAGCAAGCAGACACTACCGTAATAAAAAATGTATATTGTATTTTTGGGGAATGTGGGCTAAGGAATAAAATAAAGGGAGAAGGGGGACATAGGAAACATTTGAGAAGATGAATGTTACAATTTAACATCAAGTGTTTTACTAAAAAGTGTTCTCTCAATGACTAAATGTATTTGTCTTGGTTAAAAATGAGATTGTCTTTCATCTTGGCCCTCAGAATATTTCCCAAGTACTTTTTATTCCATGATAAGATCTTTTCTCTGAGTAACTACTCATAAAATAAACAATTATTTTTAACGTATATAAAGAATTCACTGGGTCCGTTAACATGGGGTTAAACCTCTCTACAATATTTTCTGTGCATTTATCTTATTTGAAAAAAAAAATCACGAGGACCGAAGTGGAAATGTGTTTTCATGGGTAAAGATTAATTGGAAGTACATGATAGAAAATTACTTTAGCAGTTTTTCCTAAAGCAGCTGTAATTTTATGGCTATACCACATTTCATTTTCAGTTATTTAATAAGCTTATGTATTCCTTTAAGCATTATGTATAATCATCTTTAAGACGTCCATTTTTTATTATACGTTAAATGCAAGTTTTGTCTTAACAAATAATTATTTATGCAGTTGTAATTCTCAAGTTTAAACATTAAATCAAATGGAATCAATTACTTCTATGCGTAATAACATTTTAAATGTCTCCCATAACTCTGTTTTGTGAATCATCAGGACATATTGGTCTCCACTGAATTTTTTATATTGAAGTCCTGTATAAAAGTAAAAATAAATAGGCTAGGTGTGACGGCTCACGCCTGTAACCACAGCACTTTGGGAGGCTGAGGCGGGTGGATCACCTGAGGTTGGGAGTTCCAGAACAGCCTGGCCAATATGGTGAAACTCGATCTCTACTTAAAATACCAAAATTAGCCAGGTGTGGTGGTGAATGCCTGTAATCCCAGCTACTCAGGAAGCTGAGGCAAGAGAATCGCTTGAACTGAGAAGGTTGAGGTTGCAATGAGCCGAGATTGTGCCCCTGCACTCCAGCCTGGGCAACAGAGGGAGACTGTGTCTCAAAATAAATAAATAAATAAATAAATAAATAAATAAATAAAGACGTTTTCTAATTTCAAATATATTTCTAATTGAGTAATGTTAAATAGCTATAAAACTAATCTGCCACTAGATATTATTCTTCCATTTATTCCATTACAATTCAGATAAACAGAAAAATAGTTTCCTTAATAACATGAAATTTGGAAGACAGCTTTGATATAATTTATACCAGAATTAAGTAACATAAATACACATTTGGAAATCCATATGTTCTTTAAATCTGCAAATACAACAACTAGAGTTTCGTAATAGATGCTATATGTAGTCTAGTGGAAATGCCAAAAGGAAGGTCCCTATGCCTTGGGGATTCAGGATAATCTTCAAAAAAATGATGAACCTTGAATTAAGGCTCAAAAGATATGCAAGTATGTGTGATAGAAGGGTACAATTGGGTATTTCAGGTCGAAGAATGCCCGTAAGCAGGGACAGAGAAACACTAATACAATAAACTTTTGAGGAAAGAACTGCAATTAATTTGACACGGAAAACAGTGTAGCAAGTGATAAATTCTGCAATATAAACAGCATTCATATCACAAAGTCTTTCTTTGCTTCATAGTTATCCTGTGGATGAACTGGAGCCATTCAAAGATTTAATGCTCTCTCAAACTTCATTTTAAAATTATGCTAAGTATCTCTGAATGCAGTGACAGTGAGTAGAATCAGAATCCTGGATCTGTTATAGTTTTTGCTACACTCTGCAGCTCATCTGACCCGGAAGCCATAGGTATAAACACATGTGGAGAAAATGGAGTATAAAATTGTGTTATTGCTTTTGATATATTTTGTACTAAATTTTGAGTCTTGGATTTTACTACTTTTGCAATCATATCTTGGTATTCCATTTTAATGGTACTACATTGTATTCTCAATATATTGGCATGAATGACACATATTTTATTTTACTTGTTTTAGATCTCAAGTTTTAAATTCTGAGATTCAGGGATTGTCTTTTACTTATCATACTACACTAAGCAATTACTCAAGTAAACCAATATATAGCGAGTTCTTAATATTTTTGAATGAATGAATGCTTTTGCTGGCAATATTAAAATAGCATAACATTACATATAGATAAACATTAATTTTATTTCATTTAGTATATATTTTATTAGATTAAATTTTAGGATTATCTTCTCGGTTTTTGACTAAGTCAATATATTAGAGACTGATTGGACCATTAGTACAATAATGCTATTTGTTATTTTCTCAGTTTACCCCACATGAAGCACTGTTTCCTTTATGTAAGTGCCAGGATTACCTTTGCTTACCTAAGAAATCAGTACTTTTTTTCCTCAAATGAGAACAATTTAACATTTGAATTTTCATATACATAAGAAAATCTACAGTCAAATGTGTGTTTCAGTTATGAAAACTGCAATGTAAATTTGTGCATACTAATTTGTGCTCCATTTGTTTCTTCTTATCCTTAATCTTCTGTTATTCTAAATTTCTATTTTACTATTTGACATACTATTTGATATACTATTTAATTCATTTCAACAAACTTATTCTTTTTTCTAGCTTTGCTAATTTGTTTTTTCAAATAGATATATCTAAATCATGTAAATGAAAAAGCAATGAAATAAGCATTGCAAAACTGTGTCAATTTTGTTCCTCTATGATAAACGTAGATATGAATTTCCCATCCTTTCACACTATAATAATTACAACCAAAAATTGATTGTTTTTTACATTAATGAACATTTGCCATTTGATAGAAAAAAATGTTATAATATGTCACAGCACTGAGTGACTGTTCTCAAGATGAACTTTAAAAGTACATTTTGCAATTGGTAATTTTTCCTGTTAATTTAGCAAAGAGAAAATGTCTGTCAGTTTTATTATTTATTTAATTTTTATTTTAAGTTCCGAGGTACATGTGCAAGATGTACAGGTTTGTTACATAGGTAAACATGTGCTATGGTAGTTTACTGAACCTATCAACCCATCACCTAAGCATTAAGCCCAGTATGCATTAGCTGTTTTTCTTGATGCTCTGCCTCCCTGCACCCTGCCCTCAACAGCTCCCAGTGTGTGTTGTTCCCCTCTCTGTGTCCACATGCACTCATTGTTCAGCTAGCAATTATAAGTAAGAACATGTGATGCTTGGTTTTTCGTTCCTTTGTTAGTTTGCTGAAGATAATGGCTTCTGGCTCCATCCATGTCCCTGCAAAGGACATGATCTCATTCTTTTTTTATAACTGCATAGTATTCCATGGTGTATATGTGCCACATTTTCTTTATCCAGTCTATCATTGATGGCCATTTGGTTTGATTCCATGTCTTTGCTATTGTGAATAGTGATGCAATGAACATACACATACATATATTTTCATAGTATAATTATTTATACTCATTTGGGTATATATCCAGTAATGGGATTGCTGGGTCAAATGGTATTTCTGCTTCTAAATATTTGAGTAATTGACACAATGCCTTCCGCAATGGTTGAACTAATTTACATTCCCACCAACAGTGTAAAAGCGTTCCTATTTCTCCACAACCTCACCAGCATCTCTTGTTTCTTGACTTTTTAATAATCGCCATCCTGACTGTCATAAGATGGTACCTCATGGTGGTTTTGATTTGCCCTTCTCTAATGATCAGTGATGCTGAGCTTTTTTCATATGTTTGTTGGCCATATAAGAAACTATCATCAGAGTGAACAGACAACCTACAAAGTGGGAGAAAATTTTTGTAATCTATACATCTGACAAAGGTTTAATACCCAGAATCTACAAGGAACTTAAGCAAATTTACAAGAGAAAAACAACCACATCAAAAAGGGGACAAAAGACATGACCAAACACTTTTCAAAAGAAAACATTTATGCCTGTCAGTTTTAAATTGATCACTGTGGGAGTGAGCTACATAAGAATGGCAAGATAGATATTTCCATTCTGTTTTGTTATGTGATTTTAGAAAACTGTGATAGAACTACAAATAATAATAAAAAGGCACAATATTAAGAAAAATTATCATATGTAGATATATATATATAATGTGATAATTATACCACATGTTTCAATGTGTGTAAACTTATCTAATTCAAACATCTGAATAAGCTTAAAGTAACTTTTTCTGTATCATCAACAAATACCTTAACTATTCTACTGTCAGATACCAATTAAAGATTTCTACTGATAAAATTAAAAAGAAACTCTACAGTGTCCTATTGATCCTACAGAAGGATCTTAGAATCTATGGCAGATGATTCGGTGCACATGTATCCTAGAACTTAAAGTATAATAATAATAATAATAATAATAATAATAAAGAAAAAAAGAAGAAACAGGCAAGCTCATATGAAAAATACAATTAGAAAAAAGTTAAATAACTTAACATTAAAAATGTGTAATAGTCTATATCACATGTATTAGAAATATTTTAAATATTTCCTAATTATTTAAATTAATATATAGTTTGATGAAGAAAATAAACTATAATAATTTAATAATTAAACTCTCTTACTGCTTCATGTAAACTCAAAATGTATGTATTTAAATTGAACCAATGTGTCATTTGTGTTTTAGAAGATTCTGACTTCACAGATGAATTGGTGTATTGTACAGAAGTAGAAAAATAGAAAGTGCTACATAAAAGGGTATGTTTCAATATGTTTACATTTAATCTGTGTTCAACTTATTTATTCTGAAATGCACCTGCTTGCACGAAAGACCTATAATTATAACCTATAATGTTTAAATGATAAATTTTTCTGAAACATAATAGTTCACATTTGTACTCAGATGTTGATGTTTGTAATGTTACCAATTTTAACGTAGTTTATTAATAAGAAGCTCACAGCATTATGCAATAACAATCACCTCATTTCCTATTAAGAAAAAATCTTAGCAAAATTAATTAATAATGTTAAATCATTTCCTTGAAAGGTGTGCTAGAAGAATAATAGCTTTCAGGCTCAAAATCTAGAACTCTAAGTAAAAATTAATTGCAAACAATATATGTTTTCTTAATTAGAAAACTATAAATAATCATATCATGTTTTCAAGTGAGTCTTGCATATGTACAAATTATTTTTCATTTTGTTTTTATATCAAAATACATAGTATTATATTTGATTATAGTTAATAAAAGTTGATAACATTATTGATGATAACCATAAGAGCTATGATGCTATTGTTGGTGTGCAGAGAAAACAACCGGATTTAAATTATGAATCTACTGTTATGACGTCTTTCATAGGTTTCAAGGGAAATGCTGTTGGAAAGTTAATCTGAAAACAATACGAGAACCTATCAACAAACTGTGATAATACAAATCAGAAATGGAAAAAGTTTATTTGGAATGTGTCATATTGCAATAAATGAAACATATTTTTGTTTGAAAAACATTTACTTTCAAGACTCACAACATTATTCTAGAAGTTGGACATTTTATAAGTTTCTTCCAGTAATTTTATTCTGCTCAAAATACAATTTCCCAGCTGTCGCTCACACACACAAATACATATACATCTCTGTAGGTATATATTGATACACATTATTATGTGCCACTGCACTCCATCCTGGGCAACAGAGCAAGACTTCATCTCAAAAAATAAAAAAAGTAAAATTATTTTTTTGATACATTAATTAGCTTTATTTAATCATTCCACAATGTATACATATGTAAAAACATCACATTGTACATCATAAAGATATATAATTTGTTGTTTTTCAATCAAAAGTAATAATAATAAATAGTTTCACCTTTAGAAGTCTGAAACATACTATTTCAAAGTCCACTGTTTTGGTTATCAATTGCTGCATAACAAATTACCCCTAACATTCATTAGCTTAAAACAGTACTCTTTTAAAAAATACATCTCAAAATTTTGTGGGATAGAAATTCAAGCAGGACTCAGCTAGGTGATTCTTCTGCTCCATGTGGTGTCAACTGAAGTCATCTGGTAGGAGTCAGTTGGCAAATAGGTTGGTCTGAAAGGTCTAAGATGACTTCACTCGCGTATCTGTCACCTTGGCAGGGATGCCTTAAAGTCTGGGTTCAGCTAGAACTGCCAACCAGGGTGCCTCCATGCAGTCCTTCTAGCGTGGTCTCAGGGTAGTTGGACTTCATATGTCTTCAGTCTTTTTATGGACTTCATACATATTCAATCTTTATAAAGGGGGGAAGGGGGAGGGATTGCATTGGGAGTTATACCTGATGTAAATGATGAGTTGAGGGGTGCTGACGAGTTGATGGGTGCAGCACACCAACATGGCACAAGTATACATATGTAACAAACCTGCACGTTATGCACATGTACCCTAGAACTTAAAGTATAATAATAATAATAAATAATTTTTTTTAAAAAAAGAAGAAATAGAAAATATTAACAGACCTATAAATCTTTTTATAAAGATTGAATATGTATGAAGTCCATAAAAAAGTAAAATTATTAAAGTGAAATTCAAACTTTGAATTCCTGGCATACATACGATAAATATCTAGGTAAAAACTGCATAGCCTACAAGAGATAATACTGAGACTTGAAGAGTTAGTTATACTTTTAAATAATATAAAGGGAAATGCTAAAAATAGTCATGGGAAATAGAATCTGTCTTTACCTGCAAGCTATCTATTTAAGCTTTGTTGGTGAAAAATTATATAGAAGATAATTTCTTATCTTTACAAGTCTTACTTTACAAGTTAAATTAAAAAAATAAATATTCAGAAACCATAATTATATAAAACACAGAACAAGAAAACAAATACAAACACAGAGGTCTCTGTTCCCACATGTTTCTCTCAAGGAGTGAATATTTTCTCAGTGAGAGTAATTTTACAGGCTAAGACATATATTTTTGCACTGCCTGAGTCCTGTAGATAATTTATAGTTAACTAATATGTTGTTGATCAAAAGCAGCCCCAACAATGCCACATTAGCTTATATATAATATTATAAAGTTTGTAATTTTATGTTGAAAATTAATGTAGTATGGCATGAATAGATATTGATCTATTTTGATGATTGGCTCTTACTATTCAGTTTTCTGGAGTATCATGGTATACTCTTTTTACAAGATTTCTAGCTGTAAATTTTTCAATTTCTAAATCTTTTAGAGTATTATTTTCTACAAGACCTATGAGATAGTTTATTTGTATTTTAACTTTCTTATAAGGAAAATCAGGTTGTCATAATTGTATTTATAGTTTTCTTTTGGAATATTTACATTAAAATGAATTATTTTTATTCTTCTCTGATCCATAGAGAATACAATTTATGAAAATCTTAAAGTTGTTTCATTGATTTGAGAACATGCACTTGTGCCTCACAGCTTGATTTCACTCATATCTGAGGCCATATCTTTTCAGGTCATAAAAGTTTTTGTCATTCTATGAACATATAAGTGTGTATGTATCTATTTACTATGCCTGGTAGTGTGCACTCCCATATGTGATACACTCATGTGCATCATTGGCTACGCACCCAAATATGCATATTTTTAACCATTTGATATAATCATTGAAAAGCTATTAGGACAGTAATATTGGTCATTTATCTTAGTATCTCTCCTATATTTCCTATAGTTTTCCCATCCATAAGAGTGTGGTTTTCATTTACAACTCACAATTATTCTCCTCACAACTTTTTGCTCTTTTCTCTCACTCAAATGCTGAAAAAAAGAAATGATCATTTATATTTTTGTAGTGACTTGAAGACAAAACTCTATTAATTATCTGAATTGCACTGAATATATATGCCAAAACAAAGATAGCAATTTAATTCTTCACCAGTATGAATCTGCCATTTTGATTTGATCAAATTAATTTTCATTGATTTAGAAAGTTGCACACTTGTAATAGAAAGCAACCTCAAAAATGGATCAATATTATTATAATTCTTGTCACAATGCAATGTACTTCTCTTTCCTTCTGGATTTTATATTTGTCATTAATATTCATGCTTAGATGATGCTTCAATAAAAGTAAAGATGAGATTATAACATTCACTACTTTTTAAACATTTAGAATAATTGAGGGATTCTGAAAAACCTTATGTATTTATACCATAAGCATGTGAATTATTAGGTGGTGAAAATAAAAATAGTATAAAATTTACATATGTCACAACTTCTTCTATTAATAAGTCTTTTGGGAAGATAGACAAACCAAGGACAGCAGCGTCACAGTGTGTTGAACGAAGACTACACAGTGCAATGAAATCATAGGGGTGAAATTTAACTCAATTCAGACTGTGGGCATGAGGGCAGAGGATGTCATTCAAAGCTTCTTGGAGGAGAGTATTAATGAACTGTGGTTTAAGAAAACTCTAGTTGTTGCATAGGTAAAGGGCAGGGAAGACATAGGTTTCTCAACAAGAAGAGCATGTTTAAAGGCTTATAAGCTGTACAAAATATGCAGGAAACCCGATTTATTTAACTATGACTTTAAAAAGTGGGTTTTATGGTGGAAACTCAGGAGATGGACCCTGAACCCTAAAATAAGGACTTACATTCTACCACTTTCCAGCAATGCGACTATGGACTTCTTCATTATTGGGTAACGAGAGTTAGAAAAGAAATATGAATGTTGAAATATTGGCTGTGTTACTTAAAGTGTATGTAAATTTGGTCAAGACAACCTCTCTCCATGTGAGCTTCAATTTTTTCATCTGTAATGTAGAACTAATATGTATATTTCATTGCTATTCATTAATCCATTCATTTATCAAATACATGTTAAATGCTACTATGTATCTGGATTTATTGGTACTTTGGATCCATAGTAATAAACAAAAGAAAAATTCCTATTCTCATGTAACATATTATTGGATTCAAAAAAGGTCAGAAAAAAATCCAAGTTGTGAATAATGTTAGTCAATAGGAAAAAAAAAAAAAAAAACACTGGATAAAAGGGAGAAGATACAATTGTATAATAAAGTCACATTTTAAGAGTAACCAAAGGAAAGGAGTAAGGAGGAAATGTGTATATCTATGGATAGTGCATTACAAGAAGGAAAAAAATTAAAAAGCAAGACATGAGAATTCTTGGTAGTTTCAAAACAACAAGGAAGCAAATGTAGCTAGAGTGGAAGAACAAAAGATAATCCAATAGAAGATAAACTCAGAAAAACAGAAGGAAACTTTATTCTGTAATGTCTTGCAGGCCTAGGTAAGAATTTGGGATTTTAGTCCACGTAATATGGAAAGCTATTAACAGATTGCCTTAGAAAGATCACTAGTGTTATGTATAGAATACACTACTCAGACAAAGGTGGAATGAAGAACATCAATCAGAAGTCTGTTATAAAATACCACTGTAAGTAATGATGGTGATTTGAAATCAGAGAAAAAAAAAGGATTTTTTTTTAATGTTTGGTTTGGGGCATTTTCCAAAGGTACTGCTGAGAGAGTGTGGTTGTTCTAAGCATGGAATATGACTGAAAGAGAGGAAAAGACAAACTCAAAATTATTCAAAGGTTTTTTAATTTAGCAACTTGTAAATCTTGTGAGGCCTCCCCAGCCACCTGGGGGTTCATAGTAAATATGACACAGAGAGATGGAGAAAAAACAGGAGAAGTAGATATATAAACAAGAGTTCAGACTGGGCGTGGTGGCTCACGTCTGTAATCCCAGCACTTGGAAGGCCAATATGGTTGGATCACCTGCAGTCAGCAGTTTGAGACCACCAGCCTGGCCAATATGGTGAAACCCCATCTCTACTAAAAGTATAAAAAATTAGCTGGACTTGGTGGTGGGCACTTGTAATACCAGCTACTTGGGAGGCTGAGACAGGAGAATCGCTGGAACACAGGAGGTGGAGGTTGCAGTGAGCCGAGATTGCACCATTGCACTCCAGCCTGGGCAACAAAAGCAAAACTCTGTTTCAATAATAATAATAATAATAATAATAAATAAATAAAGAGTTCAGTATCAGTAGACACACAGATGGAGACATCAGTTAGGCTATTGGATAAACATTCTTGAGTTCTGGGGCAAGTTAAGATGTTGGGTAATAAATTCAAGTTTCATAATTGTTATTGACAGTATTTAAGCCATCAGTTTTAATTGTCATTGGGTCAGAGCACCTAATGACTACCTGTACCAAAAGTAAAATGTCCAAGAACAAAGTCCACAGAAAATTTGGCAAATGAAGCTAAGAAGACTTTGCCAGTGAGAAATGAGGGAAGCCAAGATATACTGTTGTCTCAAATGGCAAGCAAAGAAAATGTGAAGAGAGAAACTGCATTAAGTGCTTTGGAAGTATCCATTAATTCAAGGAAAGAAATATGACCATGAAACCTGTCAACATAGACATTATAAATTACACAAAATAAAATATGATTAATATAGAATGCTTAGTATTTTAATATAATATACTTGGGCCAGACAGTAACTCATTTTGAGTAGTTATTTATGTCCTTTTCTTCCTTATTGACGCTTTGTTTACCCTAGATAATAAATTTTATGCTCTTCCATTTTGAAGGGCATTTCTTTTTGCAAAGAAGAAAGAATAAATGAAAATTAGAAGTTTGGTTTTCTCTATCAGCCATCAACTTTGGCTATTTGTTTCAAGAGATAGAGTTATCCCCATCTTGATAGTATTGCTCTGAAAGTCACTGTACTGAAATTAGTTTTACAGAGGCAGACACCCATTTGAGAGAAAAGACCAGGTAGGTGAGGTTGCTACAATATTTCTGGTTAGTAAAATAGAGGTCTTAGAAAAGTTAGGCTTAGGAATCAGCTTCTCCTCTTCCAAATATTTGTTACTCTATTCAGGCAATTTTGAATTAAATTTGTGGGTCCTGTATTAGTCCATTTTCATGCTGTTGATAAAGATATACCTGAGACTGAGCAATTTACCAAAGAAAGATGTTTAATGGACTTAGAGTTCCACGTGGCTAGGGAGGTTTCACAATCATGGTGGAAGGCAAGGAGGAGCCAGTCATGTCTTACGTGGATGGCAGCAGGCAAAGAGAGACAGCTTGTGCAGGGGAACTCCTCTTTATAAAACCATCAGATCTCATGAGACTTATTCACTATCACAAGAACAGCATGAGAAAGACCTACCCCATGATTCCATTATCTCCCATTGAGTCCCTCCCACAACACGTGGAAATTAAGGATGAGATTTGGGTGGGGACACAGCCAAACCATATCAGGTCTCTTATTATTAAATTGTCTCACAGCATTTTTCAACTTTTTCAAAACAAAAATTTTCTCTCTGTCTTCCTTCCTTTCAGTTTATATTTTTATTTTTATTGCTTCAAGTTCATATTCTCTTCACTAGTTTCACCCTCTAATGTCTACCTTGCAGGTTGGAAACTTGAAATTGTATTTACCTGTATTTTCCACTTTTCATTTTATTAACATATTCATATTTTTTACTTAATTGTATTGACACAAATTTAACTTATTTGTTCTCAAGGTAGCTTTTGTCTGAGAAACCTTCTCCTTCCTGTGAACTCCAGGAACGCCATTTAAGGGGACTTGTTTGGCAGTCTTTGAAGAGGGAAAGGGGGGCTTGAAGATGCTATTTGAATGGTAGTGCCTATTATTAAACTTGTGATTAGATTATACTAGAAACTCATAGAGCTTTAAAAATCAATCTCTATACTATACTTTTAATAATTTGAACCTAAACTTATTTATCACTTGTCTTTTTATTTTTCAATTCAAGTACTATTTTCCCAAAAGTTCTTGCATTTATACAATAATTTATCTTCCATGAAGAATTCCAGATACTGAAACAAAACATTTAAAGATATCAGGGAGTGATGGCCAAGTACATCAAATTCTGGCACTCTATTAATTTAGAAGGAAATGAATAGAAACTCACACTATAAAGAAGAAATACAAACAAGAAAAGAATCACAAAAGTAAAGGATACGTCAAAGTACAACACTGAAAGCAATTCTATACTTTAAAATAATACTTGCAAAAATACTTCCAACAAAAAAGAGAAAACAAAGGAAACGGAGAGAACCCATCAGCAAATACCAATGGTAATGATATATTACATAGCTACTCTGTTTGACTGCAGAGGAGATTTTCCATATCTCTTTTAAACTAGCTCAGATAATACCCAAAACTTCCATCACAAGTTTCTTTCCTTGTTGCTAACTTGGAGAAAGGGCAAGGTAATAGCTTAACAGTAGTTTATTTCTAGCTTAATTGCATCAGGGTAGAAAATACCTCATGAAGTTGAAGCATTGTTCTTTGTATTTTAATAGACTGCAATTGTTTCTTGATTTTTAATACTTATTTTTTTTCTGAGTTGGTGAACACAATGAATCGTGTTTCCTTAGAATTGCTTAATAAAAATTCAGTGTCATATTTGCATTTTAAATACTATAAAATATTTGAGAGCTGTTCAAAAACAAATTTCTGGGATGTATTATTTTAGCTCTAGTGGAGTAGAAGCTTGTTATCTCACAGATACCTCTGATACAGTTTGAGCTATATTAAAAAACAAATAGCATGCCCACAAACTATGAGCTTTTTTATATGTAGTAAAATCAAGTTTTATAAAGCACTTTCTCACTATGTGTTATAGACTCAAAGCAGTGATTTCTGATGATTTTATTATACTTTAATGTTTACAACTGCAAAAATATACAAACAATTCTCTGTAGAACAGTTTGCATTTGCTTGGTGGCTAATAAAAGTGTTGCTGGAAAACAAATTTGAGGACAGAGAAAATATATTCCATTTTATATGGTTTCTAAGGACATAAACTCCACAAAATAGAATACTAACAAGAAGTATTAATACACAATAAAAATAATAAAATCTGTGCTTCTCAGGTATTTATGTGGAGTAACACATTGAATGAGAAAAAAGAATTGTTTTTTCTTCCTGAAGAACTAAGACAAGAAAAATTAGCTGAAATGAATTTGTTATTTCTAGTGCTTATATTAATTTTCTGTTTAAATAATAGGGAAGAAGCATTTCACAGTAAGAAAAGCTAATAATGATCTCTGCAGGTTGAAAAAAGAGAGTAAATACTGAAGCTAAAATTAATGTACAATCTTTGTCAAAAATCAATACATTTATGTGGCTATACAATTCACTGTTGTTTGTTTAAAGAATGTCATAATACATCTGTTGCAGTCCATAAAAAGTATTCCAATAGCATTAATCAGATGATAAAAAGTAGAGGGGAAAGAATATAGAAATGACAGTTAAGACAATCATCAGTCTGTCAAATTGAAGCTATTGAAAATGATGAGAAAGTGCAAAATAAAGTCTAGGTGTTTCTCATACTTTTCATATTATCATCCATGCATGTATAATGAAAATCTCCAAGATTCAAAATGTTATTCCAATTGCTGTGGGATCTTTATGTAATATCAATGTATTTAAAGTATTGTGAAATCTTATAAAAATATAGTCTATGAATGAT
Organism: Macaca mulatta; assembly: GCF_049350105.2. Taxonomy (NCBI): domain Eukaryota; kingdom Metazoa; phylum Chordata; class Mammalia; order Primates; family Cercopithecidae; genus Macaca; species Macaca mulatta. The sequence continues at coordinate 64,672,002 of NC_133422.1, forward strand.
GATGATAATGTTAGTGGCTTATAAATTTTCAATGAGCTTCTAGGGATGAAATATAGTAGACTTAAACAGATAAACAGACAGTCAAAACATGCTTGCTGTAGTGGGAAAAACATGCTAGAAAATGATATGTTAGCTCACTTTTCCCCTTTAATTGGAGTAGGTATCTAGAAGTATGTATTGCTGTTGTACACTATGTTAAACAATTTTAAAACAGCACATACAATATTATAATACATAGCATATGATTTATTAAAAGTTAAGCAAAACAAAACATTAAGCAAACATGCAAAAATTATTAAAAATGTAGGAGGTTAAAGTGATTTACACTAATGAAAAGTGATTCACAAACATAATCATAATTCATATTGATCTGAAAGTAGATTATGTACAAACACACACATATGCACATGTGGTTATGTACCACTTAATGATGGGGATATGTTCAAAGAAATATGTTTTTAGGCAATTTCAGCAAACATCATAGAGTGGACTTACGCAAACCTATTGTGTATAGCCTACTGCACACCTAGACTGTATGATATAACCTACTGTTCCTAGGGAACAAACCTGAAAAATATGTTACTATACTGAATACTGTGGGAAACTGTAACATAAAGGTAAGTATTTGTGTATCTAAACATAAAAATGGTAAACATATGTATTATAGTCTTATGTGACCACCATTACCTATGAAGTCGTCTGTCATTGACCAAAACATTGCTATGCAGCACATAACTGTGTGTATACATAAAAATGGTCCATGATTTAAGATGATTTGAGTTAAAATTTTTCAATTTTTTGACAGTGCAAAAGCAACGTACATTTAGCATAAACCATACTTTGAATATACACATGACTCTTCTGTTTTTCATTTTTAGTATAGTATTCAATAAATTATATGAGAGGTTGAATATTTTATTATAAAATAAACTTTATGCTGGATGATTTTGCCCAACTGTAGGGTGATGTAATTGTTCTGAGCACCTTTAAGGTAGGCTAGCTCAAGCTGTGAGGTTTGATAGGTTAGATGTATTAAATGAATTTTCACCTCATGATATTTTAAATTTATGATGGGTTTACTGGACATAATCCCATTATATATCAAGGCATATCTGTAAAAACTGTATACATATGATAGGGTTGAAATATAATATTATCATAACATAACTGAATATATTTTTATTCCTTTAAGAACATTTTCTTGAGTGCATTGCATCATTTCACTTTGACTACATTTCTATGGGGTAGACCCTTAAGTTTTAAATTATTTTATTTAAAGATCAAGAAAAATAATGTATAGAAAGATTAAAGGTTTTATAGCGCATTTTAATGAAAATATCAATTTCAGAACTCAAACATATTTGTAAATAAAGCACTCATCTCTATATGAGAAAGAATACTCTCAAAAACATAGGCCAGTACTAATCAATCTTGTCCTCAAAAAGTGTTATATGCTCAAGCCCAGCAAAATCTCCAATAGTTCTCCAATTTAACCTAAATGATGTTTGCAGCAGCCACTGACACATGCCAGCTGCAGTGAGGGTTGTATGCTCCAGAGCTGTCCTGGGCCAGGAACAAGTGGGAGTCCTGCCCCTTACTGATTTAAAAGGGTGGGAATCCCACACTCCCAGGTACATCTGTAGCAGCCCAGCTCAGACTCTGGACCAAGACAAGGGAATCCATGCACTACTGGGGGCCCAGGAAGACTCTCGTCCCCGCAGGCTTGGAAGTGTCTGCTCTAGCTCCCTGGCCTCTCCCTGTTCCTGGTGCCAACTCTGATTTTGGAGCAAAGTTGTGGCTGAGCCTGGGTGCTGTCACAACTCGGCCAGGTGTGCCTGTGCTTGGGGCAGTGCTAGCATGCCAGCTCTCTTCTGTCTCAGCCTCCTCTGAATTGTGGGCACCGATGACCATCAAAGGGAGGCTGAGGGTGGCTCAGCACAGGCCTGCAGGTGCCCCTCAGCACAAACAGCTTGGGCACCATGGATGGAAGCAGGAGGCAGACAGGCTCCTGGGCAGAAAGGGGTGGGTCCCAGGTGAAGCCCCACCTTCAAGTCAGGGGGCCAGGTTTTTAGTTCCAGGTGGAGTCTGGGGCCTAGAATGAGAACTTATGGTACTTTTTCCAAGCCCACCCATGGTAATCCGTGGACAAATCAGCATGTACTTCCTCCTTTCTGGGCCCATAAAAATCCCAGACTCAGCTGGAGTCACACAGACCTGAGGGCCACCTACCTGTGGAAATAAGCTACTCACTGTGGTTCTCCTATCCACTAAGAACTGAACACTCATAGGGACAACCTGCCTGCAGAAAGGAGTTACCCACTTTGGTTCTCCTGAGAACTGTTCTGCCGCTCAATGAAGCTCTTCTCTGCCTTGCTCACCCTCTGGTTGTCTGCTTACCTCATTCCTCCTAGACATGGGACAAGAACTCAGGACCCGCCAAATGGAGACACTGAAAGAGCTGTAACACAAACAGATCTGAAACACACACCCTACTTGCCATGTTGCCAGTGATGAGGAGAGAAGAGCTGTGGCCCTTTGGGAAGCCCCGATATAGGGACTCCCTGAGCCAGGGCTGTGACACCCTCTTTGGGGCTCTATGGTTCATGGTGTCTCCCAACTTCTGGAAGTCACTGCATTCTCCTCATCCAGACACAATTGCCCATATCAGAAGCTGCATACAATACATCTGGTCCAGCTGCAACCTCACAAAGGGCCAACACCTGTGCTGGCACCTCGAGCTGCCCACCCCACTACAGCAGCTAGTGTGCCTGACTGTGCTCAGTAGCTGGACCCAACACTCATTCACCCACTTATGCCTCAATGCTCCGAACCTGGATTGCCCTTGGCAGGTGTGGGATCTGGGCTGGTAGCAAGAGCTGAGTGCAGCCTGCCAGGCAGAGGGGGCAGCATGAGCCCAGGAGGTATGAACAATGCTCAGACAGAAGGTGCATACATACACAAATGTGCATAAGCTCACTACTATCACTACCACAAAATCCTAATGTTAAAAAGCAAAGGAAGCAGAAGTCAAGATACACAAATAAAAAGAAAACCAAAACACAAAAAAAATTATGTAGAGCTTAAGTGAAATATTGTGGCTAAACCTTGGAGTGCTTGGTGGATAGAACAAGATATAATTCCAAAAATTTAAGGGTGAGGTCACTATCAAACAAGTCTTCATTTGTAATGAAAAAAATGTTGAAAATTTATCTTGAAATCTGTGAAAATGCTGTTAGATAGAAAGAATAAGATATTGAAATCCATGAGTGAACAACTTAAGGGAAGCTAAATAACAGCTAATCCTAATATAACATTTACCACATGCCCAGCATGATTTTTCATATGTTAATACAATTGTTACTCACAAGTACCCTATGATATTGGTTTTATTACTATTCTAATTTTATAAATTAGGAAGTTGATAAATGGAAGATAAAATAAAGTGTCCAATGTCATAAAAGTATAAAGTGGCAAAGCTGAGACTTGAACTCAAATAGTGGGGTTATGTCCGGTCTCTGAATCTCTATACCACCCTTGCCCTTAGAGTTAATTCAGCAGCTGTTCTAGCAGTACACACCAAAAGTAATAAGGACCTCATCTAAACAGATGGACAGCTGAAATCCATGAGGATTAGTACCTGATTTAGAGACTGATGCAGAGAGACACGTTTCTAGTGATTTTGAATTTTATGGCCTAGGTGACTTGTTGGATGACTGTACTGTTTAGTGAGACTGAAAGCGAAGCTCAGAGAAACAGATTGGAAAAATACACTTAATTCAGTTGTTAAAATGTGGAGTTAAACGCACATGTGAGCAATCCAAAGAGATGTTTCCAAAAGGCAATCAAATAAAGGGTTTAAAGATTTACAGAGAGGTCTGTATTTTTCTTAAAGTAAATAATTGGGGCTCAATAGTATACTCTTAGAAGTTGAATCAATGGTTAGAACAAAGTTACTACTCAAGTGGGAAAAATATAGGAAATGTAAAGTATCGGAAAACATAGGAAATGAAACGTTGTTGAAGTCAAAAGGACAGGAAGAAACAGAAGAGATTAATGTCACTGAGGCAAATTAATGAGAGCATTTCAAAAATAATGGAGATATCTGCTAATCAAATGCTATAGTAAGTCCACGTAACATTTCAAATTAAATACTCATTGCATTTTTTATGTCGTTGATCATTTAATGTCAATTATTTCAACAGAATATCCTGACTTGACGTCAGAGTCCAAGAAATGATGATACTTGAGTGTAGATCATTCTTTCAAGGCTCTTAAACCATGAATTGCCTTGAGGGGCTAGGCAGAGAGAAGCATCTAATTCAGGAAAGGTTATTTGTCTCTGTGTTATGAGGCAGCAGAGGTGTTTGCAAGTCGAAAGAAGAGAACAAGTGGAAACATAATATGTTGAAAAGTCTAAGGGAAAACTTGGGTGAGTCTGGGGAGATGGACTAATAGAAAGAAAAAGATACTGAATGCTGGAGGAAGAAGAATCACAGAACTGAGTAAGCTATAAGGAGTGAATGAAGGTCCACTCAGCAAGGAAGTAAGAGGAAGTTGAGTACTTTCTCACCAGCTAGCTTCACTTATCTCAGTGAAGAGGCAGGTCCTATTGTCTACTGATAGTGAGGGGCTAGTGGGAGGGCAGAGGCTTTGGTGAAAGAACAATAGTATCATTTAACACTTACTACATACTCCATGCCAGATGATATGCTAAATCCTTAGCATACATTATCACTTTAATCTTCAGGACTATTTTAAGTAGTTGCTATTGCAACCTCTATTTTACAAATGATGAAATCGAGCAAAAGAGAGATAAATAATTTGTCCAAAGTTATACAGTTTATAAATGATAGTGGTGTGAATTTGACTTCATGCGTTTATCCATACATTACACTGTCTCTTGAATATTACAAATCTTTAATGATTTAAATGGTGTTATGTTCTGAATATGTCCCAAAATAAATGTGTTGGGAGCGTTATCCCAAATGCAACAGTGTTAGGATGTGTGTACGGCTTTTGGGAGGTGTTTAGGTCATGAAGGCTCCATCCTTATGAATAATTAATCCTTTCATAAAAAGGACTTTCAGGAGGGAATTCACTCTCTTCTGCTATTCTACCTTTTGAAAACAGAGTTTGTTCTTGTTTGCCCTTCTGCCTTCTGTCACGTGCGGAAGCAGCAAAAAGGCCCTCACCTAATGCCATATGCCATTGCTTTGATCTTGGACTTCACAGCCTTCATAAATGTGAGAAATAAATTTCTGTTCTTTATAAATTACTTAGTTTCAGGTTTTCTATTATAGCAGCACAAAACAGACTAGGATAAATGGACAAAAAGATCTGTTTAAAGAAAACCAAAGTTATATTCTAACAGCTTCAATACATAAATTGAGGTTGGAAACACTTATAGAGGCATTGATATGCAAATATGGCATAATATTTTCCAGAATGGTTTACTAGCAGATATCGCTCAAAGAATTACATATATATATAATCATTATATATAAACATATATGTATATTTTGCTCTTCTTCTGCCACTTCATATATTTTTACATTATTTCTTCATGCCTCACAGAATCACATTTCATTAAAAAGTCTCTTGTCATTCCCTTTTCTCTGCCTTCATGTTAAGAGTTAAGCATTTTCCTCATCATGCTGTATCATAGATATAGATCTATCAGCATACTTAACTGTGCTCTTATCATTGGCTAACTGGGCTGTCTTCCAGTTATCATGAGGTATCATGAGACTACCTGGAGAGCAGAAGCTGTACCTTTTATCTATGATTCCCAGGTCACAGATAACTCAGGTACATAAAGGCAGTCCTCACAGGTCGACTGAATGCATTAAGTGGAATTTCCTTTTTCATATACCTAAATGACAATACTGGTATATCAATAGAATATTGGCTAATATATTTTGTCTTCATATTGCGAGAGAGATGTGTGTGTGTGTGTTTATATATATGCATACGTATACAAACACATATGTATTCATTTTGTATGTATTCTATATTTTTTACTCTATATATGCATACTTTATTTTTAGAGCACTGCATGCAATACAAAGCTGAGTAGAAGGTACAGAGTTTTTCCACATATCCCCTGCTTCTGCATATGTATAGCCTCCCCTATTATCAACATTCCCCACCAGAATGATACATTCACTATAATTGGTGAACTGCGTTGATACCTTATTATTACCTAAAGTCCATAGTTTACATTAGGAGTCCAGTGCTGTCCATTCTGTGGGACTGAACAAATGTATAATGACATGTATCCACCGTTATGATATTATACAGAGTAGTTCCACTGCCCTAAAAATCTTCAGTCCTCCTCCTATTCAATCCTGCTTCCCCCATCTTCTGAAACTTTTCAGTGTTTCCACAGTTTTGCTTTTTCCAGAATGTCATATGGTTGTATGTATGATTTTCAGATTGACCTTTTCCACTCAGTAATATGCATTAAAGTGTCTTGCATGGCTTTTCATGGCTTGATAGGCCACTACGTTATAGCATTGAATAATATCCTATTGACTGGATATACCAATGTTTATTAATCCATTCACCTACTGAAGGGCATTTTCATAGCTTCTAGGTTTCGGCAATTATTAATAAAGCTGCTATAAACATACTCATGCTGGTTTTTGTGTGGTCATACATTTTCAGCTCCTTTGAGTAAATACCGAAAAGCATGATTGCTGAATCTCATGGTAAATGTATGTCTAGTTTTGTAAGCATCTGCCAAACTGTCTCCCAAAGTAGCTGTGCTATTTTGTATTTCCATCAGCAATGAATGAGAGTTCCTCTTCTTCCACATCCTTGCCAGCAGTAGAATCCTGGATTTGGGTCATCCTAATAGGTGCCCCAAGTGAAGCCCCACAGATGCTTCATCAAGTGAAGCATCTTTTCATTTGGTTGGTTTCATCTGCATATCTTTTTTGGTGAGGTATTCATTAAGGTCTTTGGCCCATTTTTAAGAAATCGGTTTTTTGTTTTGTTTTGTTTTGTTTGTATTGTTGAGCTTTAAGGGTTCTTTGTATATTTTAACAACTGTCCTTTTTCGAATATACCTTTGGCAAATAGCTTATCCCAGTCTGTGGCTTGCCTTTTCATTCTCTTCTCTGTTGCAGAGCAGAAACTTTATTTTAATGAAGTCTCACTTATCAATTTTTTCAGAGATCATTCCTTTGGTGTTATAGATACAAAGACATTGCCAAACCCAAAGTCACTTCGATTTTCTCCTTTTTTTCTTCAAGGAGATTACAAGATTTACCTTTTACAACTAGACCTGTCACTCATTATGTATCAATTTTGGGGGAGGGTATAAGGTTTGTTTATATTCATTTCTTTAAATGTAGCTATCCAGTTGTTCCAGCACCATTTGTTGAAAACACTTTTTCCCCCTTTGCTCTGATTTCAAAGGTAAGTTGATTACGTGTGTGTGTGTGTGTGTGTGTGTGTGTGTGGTTGTAGGATTTCTATTCTATTCCATTGACCTAGTTCCTATGTTTTCTTTTTGTCATAACTGTGACTAATGATACTCACCTATTTTGGGGGATGGAGTGAGAAAAAATGTTATACACAAAACACATCAAAATATTCTGCGGCATGGTCTTCATTGTACTCTAAATATTACATAAGAAATAAAAATATATATATACTTAATACAATATGCAGTCAAACAGGAATATTATGAAAAAATATAAAGAATGATAGAATGATGAATAATTTTTAGATTTTCTTTGAAATTACTATTTACATGATTTTACAGGTATAATCCAACTACACAAGACAAACAAATATCCTTGATTTCTTATGTATGCAAATCAATGGGCTACACGGTGAGGTTGGATGAATTTAGCAAAACATAGAGCCAGCTATTTTACATGCTACCATCTGAAAAGGAAATATGTCAAGTTATTCTCTAAGCATAAGTTGAAGCCTAAGCATTTTTTTATGCCTTAATCTCATGCTTTCTTTGATGCATAGTTTATAAGGCAAGCAATCTGGCAAATTTTAACTGTATCAAGAATTTTCAAGAAAGATAAAATTTACACTGAGTAAAACTATACTTTGCAAAGCCCAGAAGTAATCACGGTTATTTATGTTGAAGTTTGGATCATGTCTTCCATATGGATAACACATTCATATCCTCTTAAAGGGTTCCTCTGGTTAAAGAATGTTCTTCCATGTTTTTCACTCACACAGACCCTTATTCACTATACCTAGAGTGTTGGAAAAATAATATACCTTTCTTCATGCTTTTCTGAGTAGTTACAGATAACATTATCACCGGATTTTCTTTTAGAAAATATTCAAACATATCAGCTCTATCAAATCTATCAAAAAGTTATAAAAATACTATCCTCGTATACCTATCACTATATTCATTATCAAATTTTGGTCACATATGTTTTATTGCTCTATACCTCTCTCTACGTGTGCATACCTGAGTGTTCTCTTCCCTACTCAAATATTTGTTATTTTCTGAAACACTTGGTAGTGTGTTGACACTATCATAACACTTCACCTAAAAATATTTTGGTATAAGTTCCTTAAGAACAAAGACAATTTTGTAATATATGATCAATGCCATTTTCATCACCTAGAAAATTAATAATAATTCCATAACATCATTTAAATTCATACTCACATTTTTCTAAGTGCCACAAAATATTTTATTGTGTTATTATTTTTTAATCTAGGAACCAGCAAGCTCACGAAGTGTCAATTTTTTTTTTGTATCTGTTTGGACTCCTTTAAAAGCCTGAAGCCTCATTTACATCCTTCAAACCTTCCTTTCTTGGTTTGTCCCTGGTTAACTTTGTTGAATCAATCATGACAGTGCTTCACAGAAAGTCTCACAATATGGGCTTGTTTGACTGCTTTCTCATGGTGTTTTCTAGCTTGTTTGTTTATCCTTTATATTGCCAGTAAATGACTATTCAGATTTTAAAACTTAACATTTTTGGCAACTCTGTGGATAACTTGCCTCAAACAAGTGTCATAACTTGTCGGGTTGTCCCCTCTTAGTTATAGTAAGTTTAATAACTTACTAAAGGGGTAATTACCATATGACTCCATTAGAAACGTATATAGTTTTTCCTTAGTAATTAGCCTCCTCAAGCATTTTCTCTTGATGTTTGTCAAAAACGTTTATCATCAGTTTAACTTGTTGCAAAAAAATGTGTTACTGTGTTTTAAAGATTGTTGATATGTTTTAAATACATTTTCTCAAAACCTTGAATCAAACAAAATAGCTTATTTAGTGTATGGAAAATATTTCTCACTTAACTGAATTAGCAAATGACCCAGCTAAATTAAATTTAACTTTAATTTTTAAAGTTTTGACAACTTCTTAATTCAGAGAAACCTAGTAGTTATATTTTCATGATAACCATAACACTTCAGAATTGTAAGACCTAGATAGAAAGAGAGTGAGAAAGGGGGAAGAGAGGGAGATTGAGAAAAAACTCAGGGGACTTGCCAGGAGTGTTTTCCACCAGGATAAAATGGAGTGCCAGTGTTCTTTTTTTCCTACAGAAGTCCTCCTTGCTCTGCTTTGCTTTGCTTTCTAGAAGTTTCTCCTCAACATAAGTTTTTTCTAGAATTGTCTTTTTAGTTAGTATTCAGGAGGCTATTGCCCCAATGCCCCATTGCAAGATTCTGGTTAGGGGTGAGGAGAAAAGATCTCTCTCTCTCTCTCTCTCTCTCTCTCTCTCTCTGGCTCTCTTTTTCTCTTTTTCTTTCTTTCTCTTTCAGTTTAGAAGGGAACAATTATGAATGGAAGTTGAAGAGGAGAACTCGCACAGCACAAATGCGTTGTTATACAGATCAAATTTAGGAAGGGGTACTCAAGAAAGTTGAAGAACTGCAAATTGATTCCCTTAAAGATAGTACATTTTTAGCACCAGAAGAGTCTTCCTGTGCCTCTAAGGATATGTAGACACCAGTGTGAAAAATTCTGCTCTGAAGGACAATCCCAGGACAATTCCTACTCTTTATAAACTCCAAATATGTGCCAGACACTTTAGATATTTTTTTGTGAGCCTCACGACAGTGTTTTGAAGGAGATACTATATTTCTAATGTATACGTTTCAGTTTACACTCACATGAATTTTATGTGATTCTACAGAAATATAACCAGGTCAGAGGACTCCAAACCCTTCATTGCCTCCACTATCTGAAGTTGCCACTCACGTAAATTATGGTTAAGGTCTTTGGACTAATTTTCCTAAATTTGGTCCAGAATTGTATACAGTGGTAAATAAATGTTTTTCGTGTACGTTTTAAACAATGTGCTGAAGAGGATCAAGGTGCCTACTTAACCAAAACATACACAGCAATTCTTAGTGCTTATCTCATTTAGTTGACTTTGAGGTGGGATTATTTTATGCATCAATACAGATTCTCTGATATTTTATTTATTTATTATCTTTAAAAGTTCTGGCATTTGTCATGTAATGGGAGTTAGTCATTTTTTTTGTTTGTTTTTTTATGCACTTTTCCTAGTGTACAGAACATCTAGATAAGAACCTGCATGAAATATTTAACTTGTAGGCCCTAGGGTAATTGATTATGTTTTTTGAGAAAGTTGTTCCCCCAAAGTATTTGGATTAAACTCCGATATATGTATAAGCTAAGAAAAAGTAAACTAGGAGATGCTATTTGAATTCAGAACATATTCCCAATTTGTAAACATGTGACTTTCACAAACCATTTTTACTATATATATATATATATATAATATACATATGATATACATGTAAAATATACATTTTAAAAATATGTACAAGCATATATATATACACACACATATGTATTTTTATAGTTGTTCAATTTTAAACGCAATTTTGAGTGAATAAATTGCCCTACATATGTAAACCGCCTCTGATCATCTTTATGCCTACCATTGACTGCTCAACTGTTAAAATAACAAAGACAAAACATTCTCAGTGGAAGCACTAGAGCTAATAAAGCACCAATCCCCAAAGCATTGACTCAGGTGAAACATTTTGAAGGTTCAGGAAAGGCAGCGCAAGCCTTGTCTCCTCACATTGACCTTCCATTTGAGATAATCCAAAATGCCCTGCTCACTGCAGGGATATTCTGATATTAAAGGCAAAGAGCCTATCCTTTTGTCCAATCCATTTATGTGTTAAAAGAGCTTCTTTGTCTAACCATAACAAGATCAGCAATAAATAAATAATCTAGGCAAATGGACATTTGATAGCACCAAAGAGGGCTCCACATAGAAATTTAAAACAATCACGAATCACTATTGTTTCATCATATTATAAAAGGTATAATTTAATTTTTTATAATTTAATTTTTTTTTAAAAAGGACCTGGATGATATAAAATTGATACTACTATACCCATTGTTTTTAGACATCATTAGTTCAACTCTAAAAACAGTACTACATATAGTTAACTTAGAAAAGATAACACAATTTTTAGCAATTCAGTTTTAAGAGCTCAGAAATACAGTGTGATTTTTACAAGGCTCTAATTTGTATTTATCTATTATATTTATTTATGTATTACATAAGAAACAACACTGGATTGAGCATAATGTATTTGGATTCTTACCCTAAAGCTGTCACTAGTTTACTCTGCTATTGAATAAATTACTTAACCCATTCGAGTCCTTTCCCTCATGAGTAAAAATAAGGCAACATATATTTATAAGGCTACTAATAAAGGCCCAGAATTTTGCAGTGGCTAGAAATTCAAAGGTGATAGAGAAAGAGTTGCTGTCAATTTAAGAATTTAGGATATGTGTGTGTGTGTGTGTGTGTGTGTGTGTGTGTGTGTGTAAGAGAGGGAGAGAGAGAGAGAAAGAGAATGCAAATGATAAAGAGGCAAAATCTGAACTGCATGTTGAAGGATAAAATCTAGTGAAAAGGGGAAAGCAAGGTATCCATTTTAAAAAAAGACAACTAGAGGACTAAAAGTTGTTAGAAAATTATGCAGTTGGGCTATTTTTCTATGATTTATCAATGTTACAAAATGTGCATGCTCCTTCAATTTTATGCTTAAAAGTGTTCTAAATAAAAATAGGTATTGACTTTATGCCCTGAATTGTGAGCTTCAGGTGCTTCATAATGTGAATCAACAAATTTTGAGTTTAGAGTGTAGTAAAGAAATATTCTCAAATACAAAAACAAATATGAAATACTAAATGGAGAATGATAACAGAATGATTTAGGATTTTTAAAACATTAAAATAAAACTATTATCATATTTTTGGCTGTTTTTAAAAGTGTAACATTTTAAAAGTAGATAAATATAATTTCTTCCCCTTTACAAACATTATATTCCTGAGCACTGATCTGGAAAAAGAGAGACAAAGTTAAGAAGCGACGGAGATACAGTGACCACTTTGGTGCCAATAAATGTATCATTAAGGAGAACCAAAGGAGCGTAAATCCCTTTAGAACCAGTTAAAAGTGGATGTTGCTTTTTTCCCTTCATCCATGAGTCCCAACAGAGCCTACCTTTCTTCCAGATAGAACTGTGCAGTCACAAAACCAAGGCAAGTTATGAATACAAATATAAGTTCTATATTGTAGTCATGTGATATGATTGCATTTCATACAGCAAAGGGGGGAAAACAATAACAAAAGGTGATATTGCTTTTCTACCATGACAATTGCTACCCTCTCAAATGTCCTTTAATGTCACCTAACAGAGGGCATTTTTGAAGTGCAAAATATAAGGGTTTTTTTAATGAACTGAACAAAAACGTTGTTGTTTGTCAGCTTGGAGCATAACCTCTTTATACAGCTTGCATTCTGTGAGTGAGAAATAAATGTTTATTGTCTTAAGCCTCTCAGATTTGGGGATTTATTAAGTGGCTTTATCACTGAATAAGCTGACTATAGATAACCTGAAATATTTACAATTGGTTCTGGAGCCCCTCCATGCACAGTAAAGAGTTTTTAGAGGCTGGAGTTATTGTGGCCATGTTACGCAGTGACAAAGTATTTGGTAAACTTATTGTCTGAGAAAATTTGAGACGCCAAACATATTTAGTGAATTTATACCCATGGTCAAAGAAATTCCTAAAAGAAAGTTACTTGAAGTAGATGTGTTTTATTAATTCCATTGCATAAGGTAGTACAAGATGTATGTAAGGTCAGAAAAACAAATTGTTCTTTGAAGAAGTGAAAGGGGTAGGAAATAATCCAGAAAGTCCTGGATTTGATGAAATTAGAAAAAACATTGCCCTTCTCTACAAGTAAAGGATAAAATCGGGATATGCTTTGAGATGTAATACCTTTTTTAAGAATTATAATTTGATTAATATGGCCCCAGCAAATACTTTTATTTGGACAAAATCACTCAATAAAGAGAGATTACTTTGTGGCCCATGGAAAACCAATAATCAGAAAGCACTTATAATTCAGTATATATAGAGAGAGTTATGTCTTGAAGTTAATTGTTGGTGGGATTATGAGCACATAGAACTGTTTGGATTGCATTTTTAAAAATCTCATGTTGTTGTTTTGTGTTTTTATAGTGGTAGCCTGGATTAAAAGAGATCCATGGCAGTTCAAAATGTGACATATTTTACAGGCAAAAAGCAGTCTAGGAACTCTGCCTGGTCATAAGGAATGAATATTTCCCAATTCTATCATTAAAGATGGCCAACGGGGAAAATGGAAATGCAATGTTGTCTCTGAGAAATCAAGAGATATTAATGGGGGAACAACTTTTCAGGGAGTATTAGTGGGTATAATCAAGGAATATTCATAGGCCGGGCATGGTAGTTTATGCCTATAATCCCAGCACTTTGAGAGGCCAAAACAGGTGAATTGCTTGAGCCCAGGAGATTGAGATCAACTTGTGCAATGTGGTGAAATCCCATCTCTACAGAAAATATAAAAATTAGCCAAGCTTGGTGGCACATACCTGTAATCTCGACTACTTACAAGATTGAAGTGGGAGGATCGCTTGAGCCTGGGAAGTAGAGGCTGCAGTGAGCTGTGATTGCCCCACTGCACTGCACTCCAGCTTGGATGGTAGAGTGAGAACTTGTTAAAAACAATAAAAATTCACTATTTCTAATTAGGGAACGTTTGCATTATTAGAACAAAAACAAGGATTGTTATGATCAGTAACTGCTATATAATGAGTGCTTATTGGAATTATTTTCACTTTCTGTCACCATTCGATGTTGAGTGTGTGAATGTGTGTTTGTGGTGGGGGGACTGATAATGCACATCCGGAATGAAGTGGAGACTATTATGAGATCCTGAACTTGCAGCCTGTGATAGGTTTGGATAAGAATTTTAGGATGCTTTCACTGAGAATGGCTGAATATATGGGCAGAAGAAAGAAATTTGAAAAGTGACTTTCTATGGCATTGAAAAGGCTGGTCATGGTAGAATATAGTATTGCTAAGCAAACGTTGACTCTCCACTTTACACTCCAACTTGATAAAGGTGAAGCCTGATATTTGAAATTTTAGATGTTAGCTTTATCCAATAAATTGCATTGGCCAATGGAAAGAAGGCAGAAATGGGAGTGTTGCAATTCTATGCAGAAGCTTTGAGAAGCATCACAAAGATCATTCAGCTCTCCTAAGCTCCTATACATACCACCTTGCAAACATCACATCTCACATTGGAGGTGTTCTTTCAGCTTGTAACACAGAATCTAAAGATATATGGGGATGACCTGATCCTAACCCTCAGCCTGCAGCAGAACTACTTCAAGAGGTCCCTAAGTCTCTGGATGAGAAAATAATAATAATAATAATAATGTTTATAAAAGTAACTGACATGCAGAGGTTAACAGTTACTCCAAATTTGGATTAAAAGTTAACTCATGCCATGAAGTAAAATGACCTAGAGAAAAATACTTTTCCTTCCCTTAGGCATTGTCTAAAATATTGTTAAAGACAAAGTGGGGTCTAAAATTGTGGTTCCCAAATATCAGCCAAAGACAGGTTACAGTTCCTCATGCTATTTATAAATCTGTGTTGAGGTAACAGGATCCTGAGCAGGATGGGGATAAGCTACTTTCAGTGGCGATCAATCTAACTATTGCTTTTTAACAGAGAAACAGGTACAAAAGCTATTTGATTGGAAGCTGTATTTCCCCCACTTGTTCTAGAGTGATAGTATGCTAACTGCAGGAATGTTATTAAGTAAGGAAATGCAAAATATAAAACAAATTAATAATATGGTTGTTCTGACTCCAACTAGAATGGGTTAACAAAATGTAAGCCTGATAATAGCAGGGAAAAGAGCAAGTGAACTATTATGAGTCAAACTACCTAGAGTTTCCAGGGAGAGAAAGATGTGTAGAGAAGAAAGAAGACGAGATTTAGGATGAGAAAGTCCTGGGGATGAATCCTAATTATGTCACTTAGGTGTTACAAAGGCATGGGCAAGTCAATAATTTTACCTTTGTGCACTTCAGTGACCACAGTCTGTAAATCGTGGATACTTATGATATCTTAAAGGTTTATTGTAAACATTTAAAAATATATCATCTGTTTAGTGCTAAGGATAGAATCTAGCACACTTAATAGATGCTATGACAATGGAATGGTGAAGTGGAGCAAGGACATAAGAAAGACTTGATGGGAGAAACTAGTAATTGTTGTGACAATGTGTGAAACACACAAAATCCCCAACGTCCACAAGCTTGGATAGGAGAGAGTGTTCTTCTTTCAGCATAAGGAAGAGAAAATATGAAGTCAATGTGCTTAAATATCAACCCTTAGATTTTGACAATATTCTATTAGTTCTTATTTCGGGATAAAACTTGACAGAAAATACAATGACAGAGCAAACTGAAAAAAATGAGTATAGTGGATTCCAATGCCATAACAAGAAACAAGTATAATACCATTCAGTGTCTGTCTGTTTCTCTGTCAAACAAGCTATGTAAAAGTTCCCTGTAAAATTTAGTATCTTATGACATTAGGTTAAAAATGAATCCTATAGGGCCGGGCGCGGTGGCTCAAGCCTGTAATCCCAGCACTTTGGGAGGCCAAGACGGGCGGATCACGAGGTCAGGAGATCGAGACCATCCTGGCTAACACAGTGAAACCCCGTCTCTACTAAAAATACAAAAACTTAGCCGGGCGAGGTGGCAGGCGCCTGTAGTCCCAGCTACTCGGGAGGCTGAGGCAGGAGAATGGCGTGAACCCGGGAGGCGGAGCTTGCAGTGAGCTGAGATCCGGCCACTGCACTCCAGCCTGGGTGACAGAGCGAGACTCCGTCTCAAAAAAAAAAAAAAAAAAAAAAAAAAAAAATGAATCCTATACCTTCACAACCAATAATTGATTAAATGTTCTTTATTTTTAAAATGTATAGTTTTGAAAAATTCTACAGAAAATTAAAATAATTTTGAAATAATTTCTAAGTATTATTTTATACATTTAGAAACACATCAAATATATGCATTCAAAAGTTATTTATCTATGTTGATTTGAATTCCACTCAAAATCATGACCAAAATAAATCACTTTTCAAATGTCATAATTGAAATTTTAGATCTTTTTAAGGTAACTATTTGGTTGGTGCAAACGTCATAGGAGTTTTGACATTTTTATTGTTATTAAATATCATTATTACTTTTCAATTTACTTAAAAGTCAGTTGCAGCTCTTAGTTTCTGATAATAGATATTTTGAATTCAGTGGGATTGCTTTTTGACGATTAGCATTTATTAATCTGAGTCTGTAAATAAAATTTTTCAAGCTGATATTTATTTAAATGTGCCCTTCATTACATCTTAATTATATTTTTCTCCCTGAAATAAAAATTTATTCTGAATGGTTTATTTCCAATTTTGGTAAACTTTGAATACTTTCATTTCATTGACCTATGTTGAAAGAAAAGATATTATCTGCTTTACTTATGTAAGTAATGAGGGAAAAGTCCCATTTGTAATTTTCTGTCATTGTTAAGCCTAGTAGTAGGAACTGCTGTTAGGCTTCTAATATGTCTATGTGTGTGTGTGTGTGTGTGTGTGTGTGTGTGTGTGTGTGTGTGTGTGTATTTGAGACAGAGTCTTTCTCTGTTGTTCAGACTGGCATGCAGTGGCACCATCTTGGTTCACTGCAGCCTCCACCTCCCGGGTTCAAGCTGTTCTCATGCCTCAGCCTCTGGAGCAGCTGGGATTACAGGTGTGCACCACCACAGCCCGCTAAATTTTGTATTTGTAGGAGAAATGGGGTTTCACCATGTTGGCCAGGCTGGTCTCGAACTCCTGACCTCAGGTGATCTGCCTGCCCCTGCCTCCCAAAATTCTGGGACTACAGGCGTGAGCTACCGCGCCTGGCCTCTAATAAGTTATTGATTGATGAAAATCCAATCCTTAAGCCCTAATGCAGACTAAATATAAAATCCTCAGGCACATTCTCTACTCAGAAACATCCCATGACATTCCTGGGAATCACAGCACTTACCTAAATAGAGTCAAAAAAATAGCACTGCTTTAGTTGTTTAAGTTCTAAGAATCACCTCAAGTGCACCACTGAAATGTAGCCAAGTTTTCAAAAACTTTCCAGAACTTATGTGTCATGAATTCATTAATAACTCAAAATTTTACTGTTGTCTATTAATCTACATTTATTCTAAATGAGTTATTGTTGCTATTTCATTGAACTTTCCCCAAATGCTTTACAACAAAATTGTTCACACAACTGACAAATTCTAACTATAAAAAACACTCTACTATTGAATCTGATTTGAAAAACAAAAACACAGCAATTCTCTTTATTCCAAACTAGATTCTTTAGGTCAGAGGAGTGAGGTAAAAATGAAAGATACAAACCTGGGATCTCTATCCGATGCCTACTGAGCATATTGCTATTCATTGACCAATGGGACTCAGCAGTTAGCGCCCATATGGGCTTGCCTTAAGTTTGTGGAATAGTTGCCATGGCAATTGCATTTATATGCATCACTGACTATATCAGATCAGAAGCATAACTGAGAAAAAAAGTTCTCTTGTCAGAAACGGAAAACATAGAAAAATATAATATTGAAATCTTTTTTATCAGAAAAAATAATATGCAGTGTATCTACATGTTTGTGTAGAGGGGAAAAGGTGCATGTGTATTTTGAGGAAGGGGGAAAGTCACAATCATTTAGGAAAATATACACCATCGTTCTTTTCTCCAGACATACGTATATCTAGATTTCTTAAATAGCTATGTAAAGTTTCAAATGAGATCAATATATTTTATATCTTAATTGACTTATGGAAATTGAATCAGATTATCAGGTTAATCAATAGTTACATATGTCTCTAATCTTTCTATGTGTATTCGAAAATAAATGTTACAACAGGGTCATGAAATTAAAATGAAGATATATGTCCTTCACAAAATCCATTGTACAATTTAAATAAAGTGTTTTGTGTAGTTACAAATATTAGTATTTGTGGTACTTATAGAATAATTAAGCACACTTCTTGGCATAGTAACTAAATAAAATATCATTATTAAATCTGTTATTATATTAAAAACCCTTGAAGGAGGATCATTATTGGTAACTTTTGAGTTAAGAATACTTTGTGTATCCCATGTTTATCGCAGCACTATTCACAAGAGCCAAAATTTGGAAGCAATATAAGTGTCCATCAACAGACGAATTGTGGTACACATACACAGTGGAGTACTATTCAGCCACAAAAAATGAGATCTTGTCATTTACAACAACGTGGATGGAACTGGAGATCATATTAAGTGAAATAAGACAGACACAGAAAGACAAACTTCATATGTTCTCAATTGTTTGTGGGAGCTAAAAATAAAAACAATTGAAAACATGAGGATAGAGAGTAGAATGATGGTTTCCAGAGCCTGGGAAGGGTAGAGAAGGATTGGGAGGGAAGTAGGGATGGTTAATGGGTACAAAAAATAATTAGAAAAAAATGAATAAGATGTAGTATTTGAAAGTGAAACGAAGTAAATAATATTTTTTTTTAAAAAAGTACTTTGTTTACCAATGGATCTTTTTATGAAAGTTTGGAAAGACATGGATAAAGCAACTGCTTCCCTCTAAAACAGATGAAAGATTTAGAAAATTAGGGAAAGGAGACTGATGTAGTTTTGGTAATCTAGAAAGCAGGAGCACATGCACCTGAGTTTACTGATGGAAGGGCAAAAGCTTTTATGTAAACTTTTCATTTTGAGAGAATCAAATGAGAGTATGAGGCCTCTATCAAGTCTGATATAAAATTAAACCAGGAATAATGCTAACAAAATGGATATGTCCAGTATTTTAATTAACAGTAATTCTCATCTATAGATATAGAAATAAAAAAAAAGTGTCAAAAAGCACAATTGGTGATGGATTTAATTTTATAATATCATTGCTTTAGCAATTATGTAATAGATTATTATTTAATAATGTTTACATTATAAATGCTTTAATGATGAATATCAACATATTGAATAATTCCAGTGATTACACAGAATCTTACATTTGGAAATGATAATCATACTTCTAAAGTAGTTACAGTGACCATTCATTTTGTTTTTCTAATTTTATTTTCCTTGAGAATGAACAACACACTGAATTGACTGCGGATAATGACACACACCAGTTGTATCTAGGTGGATATAGGGATTTTTAGAAACGTTGCTAAGGTTACCAGTTTTATTTATTAACATTATTTATTTATTATTCCCCCCTTTTCTGTTTTATTATAAAGAAACATATGTGTAAAAGAGGACATATAAGGTATTTGTAAATATACGAAATTCATGTTCATATATGAAGAAAATTAGTATATTTCAGAACTTTTAAATTACCTTTTGTAGTTTATTCCAATTAAATCCCAGTTTTGTCCCAAATAAGATAACTATCCTGATTAGTTTTGTAACAATTAGTTTTGCAATGAATCAATGCTTTCCTTTATAGTTTTAGTACACATATATATGTGTGTATGGGTGTATATGTGAAATGTTTTATTCAGTTTTGCTTATTGTCACAGAAACAGTATCATATAATACGTATTTACCTTCAACTAGCTTTTTTACTCAATGTGATTTTTTTTTAGTTTAGTAAATGTTGATGTATGTGTAGCAGTAGATTGTTCATTTTCAATGATGTAAGATATTCCCTTACTTAAATTTCCTTGTTTAAATTTGTGTTCATTTCTCTCATTAGATTTTGAAACTTTTATTCATCCCACTTTTCTTGTTTCCTTTTATGTTTTTCTATCTAGCCCATCTTTGGTTTGATTTTAATGCCATAGTCTTTTTTTTTTTTTTCTGTCCCAGTTTTTAAAGCTAAGCATTCAATTTCTGTTCTTTAGTGTTACCCCAAAATTAATGTTTATAATGATATTAACAAATTGTAAAGTTAATCAAGATAATAATCCATTTCTCAAACCAGAGAAGAACCTTAGAATTGTCTCATTCTAGTCACTCTCTCCTGGTTTATATTCTAGTCTGGTTCACGATTTGAGTATAACCCTAGGGTATTTTCACTATATATTAATCACTGTTGATTGTTGTGATGGCAATTTTATTTAGTAAGCTATTTTTCATATTTTTTGCTCACAAATACAATTTTCATCTCAGGACTTGTTTTTAGGAATATTTTCCTTCATGCATTCTTGATAAAGTTCTGGTGGTGACAGTTTGTGGTAAAGTCCCTCAGTTTTTATCCGAAAATAGCTTTATTTATTAACTTTCTTGAAATGTCATGACACTGGAGATGCTGCTAGGTTTTTAGTTTCCATTCTATAAGCACGTTGAACATATAATTTCAGTATTTCTTGGCTTTAGCTGTTGTAGTTGAGAACTCAATATCAGTATTGCAATTCTGGCCTGAACATTTGGTTGAGTAAGGGTCTTCTTTCTGTCTTTGATGTTCCATTATATACCTGGCTTTATTTCAATATGACTTTTTTTCACTTATCTTATTTGTAATTTGTTATCTAAAACCTAAGAATGTATATCTTTATTTCTAAATAGCTTTTACCTTGGTATCTTTTTATCTCTTCTTTAGTTTCCTTTTTTACTGGTAATTCAATTAAATATGTTAGAACTTATCCCTTCATTCTCAGTTTTCTTAACTTTAGTTTATTTTAAATATCTTCTTCATTCTTCTGTTGTGTACCATGAAAGAGACTCATAACTATTTCCAGTTCATAAGTTTTTTCATCAGTCCTAAAATACACACATTAATTGGGCTTTCTAACTTCAATTATTTTCTTCACTTCTTAAAGTTACATATTGAGGGTTTTTTTTTTTTTGCCAATATGTGTAGCATTTTTTGACAGACTCATATTTCTTCATTATATGTATAATTCCCTTTTACCACTTTAGACTTTTTATATACATTTTATATATTTGGTCTGATAATTCCAATGACTCTTATCTGAGAGCATAATTTTTCTGTGCTTTCATTCCACTACCAAAGCTATCATTTTCTACTGCTTTGTAATTACACTTACCTTTTCCCTGCAGGACCACCTCCCTGCAGTCTTTCACCTTTGACAAACACTAACCTGTTTTCCATCTTCATGTTTAAGTCATTTCGAGAATGCTATGTATAAATTTAATCATACAGTAAAGTGACCTTTGAGATTTTATTGTTTTTACTCAGTATTGTGCCCTTCAGATCCATCCAAGTTGTTGCATCTGTCAATAGTTTGTTCCTTTTTACTGCTGAGCCGTATTCTGTGGTATGAATGTACTATGGCTTTTTAATACCTGGTTGAAGGATATCTGGATTCTTCCAGGTTTTGCCTATTATAAATAATGCTGTTATGAACAATGGTGCACAGGTTTTTATGCAGACATGAGTATTTGGTTTTCGCTGATAAATGTCCCAGAGGGCACTTGCTGGGTCATATGCTAAGTGGCCTCTTTCATCATTTTCTAATTAGATTTTTTGTTTATGATTGAGTTTTGAGTGTCCTTTCATTAATGTGGTGTAAATAATTTTTTGGCCAATATATGATTGGCAAAGATTTTCTCCAAAATTAACTTGTTAATGCTCATTTTTTTAACTTTTTAAGCTTTTTCCAAAGGCAAAATAGTTTAATTGCCATTTTATTTAGGTTTTTTTTTTTTCCCCTGATTTTTGTTTCTCTGTTTTGTTAATACTGCCTGCCTTTGGATTCCTTGAACCGTAGTTTTTTTTGTTTTTGTTTTTGTTTTTGTTTGTTTTGTTTTTTTTGGGGGGGGACAGAGTCTTGCTTTGTCTCCCAGGCTAGAGAGTAGTGATGTCATCTCTGCTCACTGCAACCTCTGCCTCCTGGACTCAAGAGTTTCTCAAGCCTGAGCCTCCTGAGTAGCTAGAACTATACTTGTGCACCATCATGCCTAGCTAATTTTTAAAATTTTTAGTAGAGGTGGGTTTTCACTGTATTGGTCAGCATGGTCTCGAAATTCTGACCTCAAGCGATCTGTGCACCTGGACCTCCCAAACTGCTTGAATTATTTGAATTTTAAAAATGTATATCTATTTTGATTTATCTTAAGGTTTTTCCAGTGTAACTCTTTCTATAACTCTCTTTCAGTGTTTGCTCTGTTTAATAATATATAAAAACTTAAAATCTCCCTATGTCAACATTTCACCAGTTGTAATGAAATGTCAAAATCGTACCTCCCTTATGTCTCTTTACCCTCCTTCATTTGTCTACATGCATTGGTAATGACAGTAGATGAAGTTATAATTTTTAGCTTAACCATCAAACATATTTAAGGAAACTCAAGGGTCAATGGAATGTTTTTCCTTACTGATAATTGTCTTTCTTCCTAATATTATAAGATTTCTCCTTTTAGATGGGAATAATAAACACTGGGGATGCCAAAAGGGAGAAAGAAAAGAGGGAGGGGGGCAAGGGTTGAAAACTACCTATCGGGCACTATGTTCACTACTTGGGTGTCAGCATCATTAGAAGCCCAAACTTCAGCATCATGCAGTATACACATGTAACAAACCTGCACATGTACCTGTGAATCCAATATTTAAAAACATTCTTCTTATTCCATATAGAATTCTGGGATGACAGTTCTTTCTTTAGCACTTGAAAACTATTGTGCTGCTTCCTTCTGACTTCCATGATTTCTGATAGGAAATCACTATCATCCAAATTGTCTTTTCCCTATAGCTAATACTTTGTCCCTCTCTGGTTGCTTTCACAAATTTTTTGTCTTTAGTATTCATAAGTTTCATAATAATGTGCCATAATTTGGATTTTGGGGGGTTATTTTGTTTTAGATTCACTCACCTTGAATTTGTGGGTATAATTTTGATATTGTGATCTTTGTTTTGTTTGCCAAATTTGGGGGAATTTTCAGTCATTATTTGCTGGAAAACTTTTTAGGTTTTACCCCCATTTTCACCAATTTATGGAGCCCCCAAAGCACAAATATTTGATATGTCGTTGTATCCTACATGTCCTTGAGGCCATGTTCAGTTTTGTTTTCCAGTCTATTTTCTCTCTGTTTTACAGATTGGGTGACTTCCACTGATATATTTTCATGTTTAGAAATTCTTCATTTGACATTTCCACTCTGTTAATGAGTCAATCAAGTTTTACTTTAGATATTTTATTTTTAATTGTATGTTGTATAATTTCTCTTTGATTCTTCTTCATTGTCTCTTCTTTACCTTTACTCAATTTAAAAAATTTTTGATTTGTAATAAGCATGTTTATCATGCTTCTTGGAATATTTTTACAATAACTGTTTTAAAGTTTGAGATAATTCTAACACCTGTGTCACCTCAGAGCTGGTCTATGATGACTATCTTTGTTCATTCATTTGGAAATCTTCCTGATTATCAGTATAATGAGTGACTGTTAATTGCAACCCAGGTGTTACAAATTTTCTATTACAATAGTATGGATTTAATTTATATCTGTGCTTTAGCACAAGACATTGGTCTTTGGGTAAAGGAGGCACTAACTTTTTATTTCCAGGTTGGGCTTTTCCCAATTCTCCAGTCAGCCTCCATTGACAATGTAAGGAACAGGGAGGAAAGAGACCTTTTGTTACTGCTGGGTAGGGGTAAAGTGGGAGTTCAGGCTCCCTATTTTGTTTCTGTTAGGTCTATACTACTGTGCCTGGAACTGGTAGGGTAAGGTATAACTGCTTCCCATTTGGCATCCACTGACACAGTGGAGGAGTGGCCTTATCACACTGAATGCTACTGACTATCCACTGGTGCTACTCTGACACCTGACTATCCACTGGTGCTACTCTGACACCATCCTAGTGGAGTGGGGTAGAAATGCCTTGTCACTCCTTGGTGGGCCTAGAAATCCAGGCTCCCTACATGGTCTCCACTGGCTGATGGGGAGTGGGAGGGCTTGGCCAGGGGCCTTGTTACTGCCATATTGGGATAGAATCTCAGGCTTGCTACTTGGCCTTCTCTGACAACACCACTGTTGGATGGACGTCTAGGCTCCATTTGCTGGCAGGAGTGAGGAAATAACAGTGGGCTGCAGGATTTTTGTTGTTTGTTTGCTAGTTTGCTTGTTTGTTTTCTGTTGTGTTTGGTTAAAGTAGATTGTTCATTATCTAAAATTTTTCTGTCTTGTTAGACTTTCTCATTTATAGTCTTGGTCTAGAAAAAGTAGGCTTATCCTAGAGCTTTTTTTTCCCCCTTCTTGTTGGCATTTCTATGTTAGTGACTTCTCCATAATGTAGTTTGAGATATATAAGGAAAAAAAAAAAAATAAACCAAGAGAAAGTACCATTGTGTCCTTGCTTGGGACTCTCAACCGGGAATCCCAATCTGCCTTCCTAAATACCCTAACCAATCTGTCTTCATTTTTTTACATATCTGTGTGTGTGTGTGTGTGTGTGTGTGTATTTAACTGGGGCTTTAGTAATAATTAACCTTAATAATAGGTAGGAATATGTGTATATTCTTAGAAGTCTGGCTACATTTTGAAAACACAGTCATATCACATTTTTAGTCAATGGTGTACCACATATACATGGTGATCTCATAAGATTATAATGGAGCTGAAAAATTTCTATCACCTAGTCACATTGAAGCCACCAAAAAGTAACTGCACAATGTATTACCTACATGTTTTTGGTGATGCTGGTATAAACAAACATACTGCACTGCCAACTCTACAAAAAATACAATTCATACTATTATGTACAGTACATAATACTTGATAATTATAATCAATGACTATGTCACTATTTTATGTATTTACAATATTATAATTTTTATTATTCTTTGAGCATGCACTCCTATGTTTATTTAAAAATAAGTTAACTGTAAAACAGCCTCAGGCAGGTCCTTTAGGAGGTATTCCAGAAGAAGGCATTGCTATCCTAGGAAATGACAGCTCCATGCTTGTCATTGTCCCTGAAGACTCTCCAGTGGGACAAGATATGGAGATACAGAGGTGGTAGACAGTGATATTGATGATCTTTCCCTTGTGTGTGTATATGAGACTGAGTCTCACTCTGTCGCCCAGGCTGGAGTGCAGTGGCATAATCCCAGCTCACTGCAACCTCCGCCTCCCAGATTCAAACAGTTCTCCTGCTTCAGCCTACCAACTAGCTGGGATTATAGGCGTGCACCACCACCTCCAGCTAATTTTGTGTATTTAGTAGAGACAGGGTTTCTCCGTGTTAGCCAGGCTGATCTCGAACTCCCGACCTCTGGTGATCCACCCGCTTGGCTTCTCAAAATGCTGGGATTACAGGCATGAGCCACTGCACCCGGACATGTGTCTTATATTTTAACAAACAAGTTTAAATAGTGAAAAAAAAAAGAAAAATAGTTATAGAATATGTAAAGAAAAAATATATTTTTGTACAGCTGAACAATGTGTATTTTAAGCTCAGTGTTATTACTAAGGAGTCAAAATGTTAAAAATGTTAAAATGTTATAAGTTAAGAAAGTTACAGAAAGTTAAGATCAATTTATTATTGAGGAAAGAAAAATAAACAAATAAATTTAGTGTATCCAAAATGTACAGGGTGTTTATAGTCTATGGTAATGTACAGTAATGTTCTTGGCCTTCACATTTGCTCACTACTTACTCATTGACTCACCCAGAGCAACTTTCAGTCGTGGAAGCTCCATTCATGGTAAGTGCTCTATACAGGTATACTATTTTTTAATCTTTTATATCATTTTTACTCTATCTTTTCTATGTTTAGATACACAAATATCATTGTGTTACAATTGCTTACAATGTTCAGTAAAGTAAATAGCTATACAGGTTTGTGGCCTAGAAGCAATAGACTATATCATGTAGCCTAGGTGTGTAGGAGGCTATACCATCTTAGTTTATATAATTATATTCTCTGACGTTGCACAAGGGCAACATTGCCCAAAGATGCATTTCTTAGAATCTATGCCCATTGTTACATAGCACATGACTGTACTTCAAGAATCTGACCATTGTCGGCAACTCTACCACTTCTTCTCTGATTCATCATCTCTCACTTGCACTTCTGGTGTCTTCACTGCAATTCTTACTCATGCTCACATTTTTTGTTCCATAGCAGTAGCAATCCTATAAAAAGTAAATTCCTGTCATCCTGTTCTCAACACTTTTCAATGGTTTCCCATAGTACTCAGAATAACATCCTAATGCGTTATCGTGATCCATAGAGCCTTATGTTACCTAGTTTCCTTCTTTTCTTATTTCTTCTCTTACTACTTCTCACAGCCCAGTTCATACTGGCCTTTTGGAGTCCATTTGTATTTTTAGAACTCTACATTTGCTCCCACGTATATGCACTTCACTTGCCCTTTGCTCTCTTAAAAATTACTTTCTCAGTAATTGACATTGCATGTTCCTTTATTGAATTTATATCTCTGCTCAAATTAAATCTCACAGATAGGTTTCTTATCAGCCAGTCTGTCTAGAATAGTACTACCATTTAGCCATTTCCTATGACAATACATTGTTTATTTTGTAATAGAAACAACAGAATAGTATTCACTCAATAAATATTATTTGTATTTAATTATTTAAATAAACAAGTTTACGTGAAAAAATACACATAACATTTTAATTTTTTTTATTAGTTACGGAAAATTTCTTTTAAAATACCCTGTACCAAGATACTTGCCTTAGCGTGAGAGACATTATTTTGATGAAGAGCATCCACATTCTCCAATATGTAAATAAATGACCTATGGATTGGAAAAAATGTATCCATTTCTATACATTAATTTAAATGAATGTGTTGGTATTATTTTGACTTACTACACATTCTCACTTAGTACTTTAATTTGTAATTATATTTTAGGATTAAAATAAGACTAGACAATTTACCTCTATTATTTAGAAGAAATGTTCCTGCATCCTTGGCACTCCAGCCAATACAGCCGATCTGTCAGTTTTTCAATAGTCAGCACACCAGAAGTTAAAGAACTGAACTGGGCTCCTGGGCTCTATTTCCAGTTTTGCCTATGACTCACAGAATAACCTTGGGAACGTCATTTAACCTTCTGTGACCAAGTTATCTTATCATGAAAAAGATATAGCAACACCTAACTCTCCTGGGTGCTATGCATGATATTCATATAGGAAGTCATTTTGAAGTTCTTTATATACACATAGTACTAATTACTATTTGAAATGTTACCCCAAAGTCAAGACACAACTCGAGGAATGTTGCCTTGACTTATACATCCATCATCTGAAAAGTTACATGGTTTTTCTAAGAAAAAAAATAGATTACTTTCTAAAATCCTTAAGTCAAACATATTACAATCAGCAACAAAATAATATATGATTAAACCAATACATTAAGCACACATACACCCTTTCTTGCTTTTATTTTGATTTTTAAGTCTTTACTTTTTGTTGTACAATTTCTCAATTGCAAGCATACTCATCATTTAGCAAACAGATTCTAAAGGTATTTTTTTTTAGTTTATCCTAAAAACAAACCACTGTTCTTTTATTCCACATTTATGGAAAAGCTACCATCTGTCAGAAAGAGTGCTAGAAGTAGAAGCCACATAGATGAGTGTGTCACACTCTGAAGCAAAAAAGTGGAGAAAATAACTAATAA